>NW_025776378.1:0-224633 GCF_021130785.1 Homalodisca vitripennis
ATAACTCAAAAAATTTTTAAACAATTTAAATTCTAGTTGACATAACTTCGTATGTGAAGACACAAGTCCGAATAAACTCCATAGGGACTACGTTATCTATGTCTATGCCGCACCATAAGCTGCCTTCAATCAAGCATCAACTATTATTATCCTTCACTTTTATTATTCACTCATATTCATCACACCAAGGACCACTGTGCCTGTGAGTATATTCAGGTTAAGATTTAAGGAAACTCACGTGTTACGGGATAATAACAATCGCAATAGTATCTTAGAGTAACGAAAATTCAAAATATAAACAATACTATTTATTAGTTGGTTTTACACACAAAGAAACAATACCATTCATTAAGTTGCACTATGTATCACAGCTCAGCGGCCCATAAACTGGACTTGAAGAAGATTGTGACGATCCTAACGGAGTTTTATTCCACGTCGTGTTTACTTCCTTTATATAATATTCTGATTTTATGAGGATAACGTTTTTTAGTTTAGAGTCTACCCAGATTTCTCTTTTCAATACTGGATTTATTCTCATTAGGTTTAATATTATATCTCCTTTCTATAGCTCCAGTTTTTTATTATTGTATGGATCTGTTAATCAAAATGTTTGCATCCTTTTGTCCATCAGTGTTCAATATTACCTTTTTTATTTTGAGTATTAAGTTAGAATGGGTATATGAGACAGTGTCTGAATCGAAAACTGAAAGCTTCTTATTTGCAGAAATGTGGGCTATCCGTCCATGGCACTGCCATCATTTCAGTTGATGATTTTGTTAAAAGTTTGGAAATTTTGCTGGTTGTAAAATTATGTTATTTTGTATTCCAATTCTTAGTAGGATTCACACGATCAGTAGGCATACACCAGTTGTAATTTAAATTTTCTAAGCTATCGCATATTCGCAAGTCTTCTTGAATACCAAAACAAATCACGATTTATATTGGACAAATTACGTATACCTATGTTCATATTAAAATTTACAAAATTTCGTGTCGCGCCGAATCTGAGTATATCTCATATATGAGCTTTCTCAATTATTATAAAAAACATTATAATCTCTTGGGTTTTTATTGTTCCCGGATGTATTAATATTCCCTAAAACCGTTGCTCAGAGTAACAATGCAAGGTGGATATCTCGCAAAACTGATTTCTAGTATAGTGAGTCTTGGATCTATAGTACCTATTTAGACTTATCCAGGTTATTTTTGTCCGTTATTTAAATTTAAGGGTTATGGTGGCTTTCCTTAGGCTTACTTTGGAATGAATAATTTGCACCCTACAATTCCTTTACGAAATAATATGAATAATAGATAAATAAAACATTAGAAGAAGTATGATGGTATGTGTCGGGTCAATAGCTTTTTGCAAACGTCTTTCTGGTAATTTCGTTTGCTTGTCCGATCGTTATTAGGATTCTCTATTTAGCGGAAAGAGTGAATTTTGTCCTCATGCAGATGTCAGATGAAAAAAGTAAGTTAAGTTAAATGTTTATATGCGCGGCATAAAATAATTGAATCCCATGTCTCCGTTTCCCGATAAAAAAATAAGAAGAGCTACGTTGGCATATTATCTTTGGATCAAACTCCCTTCCCGCGTCACGTATCTCCTATTTTACATCTAAGAAACACACACATCATGTGTGTAATTAGAAATTAACTGTCTTTTAAAAAGTAAACCCGGTACAGTATTCGGGAACCTTAAAATGGCGATGAATACTATGAAGGAAGGAAGCTAGACGTAGTAATAAATACGATGAGAAACGAAACACTAAAAATGATACGACCGAAGGCAACTACGGAAATAAATCGGAAAATCCTATCCATGTAATCATACACTACGGCATGAAAACCAATACTGATTTGTTCACTACTAAATTAAATGTATTAAGCTAAGTATATTGTATGATGTAAAAACTTTTCAGTGAGTGAAAACTACGGGACTTGAGATTGCCGCTACGGGGCTCATTTCACATAGATTCATGTAACTGGATCACTGTTTTGCACATAAAATAATTTTCTTCTCTTGCTCAAAGTTAAATGTAGTTTTCTCTATGCATAACCAGATGGCTAAATAAAATACTGAAACTAAAAACATCGTGAATCAATTTCTCCTACTGAGACCGACTTAATGTCACAACTTGTCACTGTTATGGCACTGAAAGTTCAAACGGTGTTGAATATTAACTAAATTTCACATATTAATAATATGTAATTACAGAAATTGTATATATTATTCGTAAACGTGTAAAATAATTGTGTTGAGTGCTTGAATAGTAAATATGATATTTCGTTATAAATTAAACTATGAATAATGTTATAATTGGGGGAAGGTTTTAAATTTTTAATATTTTGCTAAAGACTTGTACCCCCTCCCCCTTTTTGAAAATTTGCGTTAGTAAATTTGCGTTGATATTAAATTTTTTCAATTTTTGCGTCATAAATACGTGACAAAGGGTTTTCCAGCAACCAATTCGAACAAACTTAGCCACAAAGGGTTGTTCAGCAATGGCCTAAAACTTAACAAATAAATAAAAATTGACAAATGATTAACAAGTGCCCTATTTCAACTTAGTTTGCGGTAGACGGTCTGTTCTGTCTATATGTGTTTTTTGGGAAATAAAGAATTTAATCGTACGAAAAAACCATTCTTGTAAAGATTACTAGGAATTCCAAACGGTAACTCAGGGTTTATGTTAACGAGCTTCATGGGGGGGTGTTGGTCCTTTTCAGTGAATAAAAATAAAACAAATATTGTGCGCTGGGCATTGCAATTTCAAAATGGCGGCCGTTCAAAATTTTCAAAATCTATTAGCTTTGAAACGGCTACTTTGACAAACAAATTCACCAGGATACCTTTTTTAAAGCGTATTTTATTACCAATTTAACAACTTTGTTTTCAAAATATTGAATAACAAATAACTGAGTTACAGCACCAAACGTAAAAACAGGTAAATCCATGCATTGCAAGTACATACAGCAATGTAGTGGATTTTTACGAATAAAACTTTTGTTTTTTGTTAAGGTTCTTTATTAAAATAGTGAACAATATTATAACCTGAAATTTAAATATTTATTTTTTAAATTTGTTTTAAGGTAAATTTAATAAAAATTCTTAACCAATTGTGAATCCTGGTTTCAAATCTTAAAAAAATTGTTAATAGGGCTACTTTATGGTTTAAGGTATAGGGTTTTCTTACATGGAAATTGTGTGAAACAGCGTAATTAATTCAATGTGTTTTGAAAAAAATGTTATTGAACATGATAATTTTTTATTAAGAAATCAATGAAGAAATCAGTCTAGCAATAAGGGAAAAGTGCTCCATCGTGTTGGAATCACATTCTTTGTCTAGTTTTCAATAGGAACATGTTTCAACAGCTCAGGTAAGATTTCCTTTAAAAAACTTCATAAGTAGGTCAGTTCAGTCTGTTTGGTATAAATTGTTGTGGCCCAATCATAATATCCGTCTACTATTCCAGCCCAGATATGACCAGAAACTTTGTGCTGAAACTTACGTTTCCACAATTTCATGAGGGTTCTCTTCAGCCCATAAAATGGCTGTTTTAGGCCATTAAATATGTCATCTCGAGTAAATGACGCTTCGTCAGTAAAGAGAACATACCTAAAAAAATCGGGTTCTTCAACTAATTTGTGAAGGAACCAACGAGAGCAGTCTACCCTGAGAGGAAAATCTGCAGGTTCTAAGGCTTGTACTTTCTGATGTCTGTAATGAGGGCACAAACGTTCTTCATTTAACACTTTCCACACAGAACTGTTGCATACATCCAAATTATGAGCAATATCGCGAACGATGGTGGAGGGGTTTTCTTCTACGAATAATAAAACCTCTTCTTCAAAATCAACAGTCCGTACGGATTTTACCCGTTCTACAACATTATTTTTCAAATGTCCAGTTTCCCTAAGACGAATATGAACGGCACTGAAGACGCTATGAACTGGGTGCAGCCTATCTTGGAAAAAGCGCTCCTTTGTACAATCAAAACACAAAGTGAATATCAGCATACTCTTCAAAAGTGAAACGGTTCATATCGTAACAAGAAACAAAGTAATAAAAGAAATTTAAATTAACAGGAAAAACTAACAGGAATTACAAAGAAGAACAGAACATTCAAACAGTGACAATCACGTTCAAAACATAGACTAGCACAACAATGTCCTTGATAGTTGTTTATTAGTTTTTCTTCATTTAAAAACTACCTGATTTGGTTGCTGATTGTTGGTTCTCAGCTGTTCATGTAATATTATTGCTATTGTTTTTTTAAGAACATTGTGAATAGTTTGTTTCTTTATTATTTGTGTGTGTGGTAACTACTTGATTACTGTAAATGGAACAAAAATGATAGTAATATTTTTTTTTAGGTTATAATAATTGTACAGTATTTTAATAAAGAACATTAAAAAGTTTATTCGTAAAAATCCACTACATATGTTGTATGTACTGCAAGTGCATGGATTTAATTATTTATTATTATTTAAATTAATAATTTACTGACTCCGAACCAACTGAAATTTTAAACTGAACTTCGCCAAAAATACAAAACTTTGTATATGTGTTAAACATAGGTTAGGTCAATGATCAGTGGTGTAATAGACATTACAAAACATGTTGCTATCTAATGGTTACGATTTTACTTTTCATATACGATTTTCCCTTCGAGAAATTGTACATACGTATTCCTGAAAGTTAAGTCCAGTAAATTAGCAACTCTTGCAAACTCTTTCTGGTCTGTTATTTTAGTTTCCAAGTATTCTGTGTGGAAATAAAAACATAAATAGATTTTTACCTCTTGTGGATATGAGGGACGTTAAAAGAGCAAGAATAATGGTTTTTTATGTGTTGAAACCTCATTTCAACCTCTAAGGATAGTTGATATTAGTAAAAATGTTATGTCTGTTGATAACACTCCATACATACAGAAAACAAAAACATATTTTTTACATTCACAGTACAGTTAAAAATATAGATAATAATATAAGTAAAGTTTAATGCATAGGGTAGTGTATGGACAAATTCGAATCCTTTCACTGCATCCCTAATAGGAATGTTTTTTTCCACAAACAGGAAAGGCAATAACGATATTTCAGAGGCTGATAAGGAGTGGAACGCAATGATTTAACACAAACTATAAAGACAAACAGGGAATTGGCTGAAAGCCATCTTCTGTATCTATTCTTTGGTTTACAGACACATAAATTTTCTTTTTCTTTGTAAAATCATTTTAAACCATACAGGATCCTAAAAAAATTTGTAATGCCACAAGAAATAATACTATAAAATATTGTATCCAGTGATCCATCGAAACGCAACGAGATTTTAATGCTTAGTACTAAAACTTTATATGTAACGAATCAATACAACAGGAAATTTGTTATATGTAATTGTAGGTTACTGAGAAATTCTGTGAAAATTAACTTTCCAGTACATTCTGTATTAATATTTATATTTTAAACAGCTTTTATTGTTGTAGTTGTAATTTGTATTACTAACAGGTCTTTATGTAATTTGACTATAAAATATATATTAAACAGGCGCAATTTTGACACTAAGAAATTAATACAATAAACTTGGTTACCTTACTAAACTAGTTCCTAAGCTAGTTTTTAGAGAATATATTTTTGTTAGTAAAAACACAAAATGGTTGCTAGGGGCGAGTCTAGACATTTCTCGCTCTATGTTGATATAACATTTTTCGTTTCGGATGTTCAGTACTAAAACGCACAGTCCGATTGTCCCAGCATTATTTACCAATATTTTCAGGTACGATTCCTTGATTAAACCAGAAATTAAAATTTTGTTATTAAAAACTTTGGAAAACTCATTTTTCCCGAATTGATACAATTTTGGTTTTTTTTATACTAAACGATTTAAATTTGATAACGGCTTGTTGTAAAAGTCAAAATTCTGTATATATTTTTATAGCCAAAGGGTGTAATTACAGAAAAAGATTTCAAATTTTCTTAAGCTATATTTTAGAAATAACGGCTTTCTAAAATCTTTCAATGTAAGTATCTTAAATATTACATTTGATAAATAGTCACATTCTTAATATTTTATTAAAACAATCACATCTATATCAAGTTTGATAAAGTAAGTTAATAATGAGCTAGATATTGTGTTTTAAAAGGCCGAGTACTAAAAAATATTACATTATCCACTTTTATCATATGACAGCACTGTTTGTAATTCACATCATCATTTGTTTTATTTTAGCTGTTCTATTTAGCTAGTTATAACGATTAATTGTTTGAACTGTTCTCATTATATATCTATATATTTTGCAGCATTCAGACTGAACCTGTTCTAACAGCAGCAGAACTTGGTATTTAAATTCAAAATTATTTACTTTGTCATAAAATAAATATCGTGTAAATTAACCTTTCCTTTTGAAATAACTTTTTTTACAATATAATTTTTAGTTCCTTATATTAATAAATAGAAAATAATGTAAACGGAGAAATTGTCAATATTTTGTATCTTCTACTAAAATTATCCTGTAGTTAGGTAATTAGATTGTAAAGGTAAAGTAAAACGTATATTATCAAATCCTTTTCGAATTAAACATGTGAAGCGAAAAAAACTAACTATTAGCTGTTTGTAATTATTAGGTTATAGTTTTTAATATGATATTTTTAGGGTTTCATTCGTCCAGGAAGGATTAAAACAAATATTTCTAAAGAGTTTATATATGTATATATATTTATTATAATTATATATATATATATATATATATGTATAAAGCTGTACTTTTTATATAATATTTTCTTCTTAGCTATATTTCAAAATACAATGAAAAGAAAACGGTGTATGTTTCCTCTAGTTCAATATTTTGAGTAATTAAAATCTTTAAGAATCATTAGAAATATTGTTTTTACAGAAATGGTAAAATTATATTTACCCTTGAGACAAACGCATGTGCAATGATGATAAAAA
Source organism: Homalodisca vitripennis (assembly GCF_021130785.1). Taxonomy (NCBI): domain Eukaryota; kingdom Metazoa; phylum Arthropoda; class Insecta; order Hemiptera; family Cicadellidae; genus Homalodisca; species Homalodisca vitripennis. The sequence goes on from NW_025776378.1 coordinate 6,951, forward strand.
AATGTTTATCGTCTATTAATTCGTTTTTAATTAATATTTAGTAGGAGATTGTTTTATTACTGATGTTTATTTCAACTACGACGAGTTTTCCGAAGAATTTGTAAAATTAAAAACCTATCCAATACAGCAAACAATAAAAGCCAACGCTGTTTAACGTTATCAAACAAGAAAAAACTACATTTAAAAATACGGTAAATACAGAGAATGAAAAACTATATTGTGTACATTTTTGGAACTATAGCACGTTAAGGGAGATTTTGTTTGTGCGAATCCAAATACAAATGAATTGTCCACATTTAAATTTTTGGCCTCGTTTCTTTATTGATGAAATACGATTTTCCAGAGGGAGATATCTCGTAAATTAAGGATCTACTGCTAAGATGAAGAAAGAAACTAAAAAATACTTAGATCTTCTCCAATTTGACGGCTTAAATAGACTGAACTTCATTAAGCTTAATGGAATTATTATTATCTGGGTCTCATCTCGTACATTGAATAATGTAGACAGACTTGTCCACATATGGTCATTGAAACTGCAAAGAAGACATAATTCTAAATGTAATAGACAAGGAGATGATTATTGAAGAGATAAAATGTAAATGTTAATAATAATTAAAAAGTGGTTCATGTTATGCAATCTGCTATTTAATGTACAAAGCTAAAGTTAGTATGTATAATTTTAACACAACGATTCTAAAAAAAAAAAAAAAAAAAAAAACGGGCATAAAATCTCTATATAATATATAATATGACTTACGTATTCACTTATATTTCAATTTTAAAATAACATTTAACTAACTGAAAGATAGATATGTATAATTGAATAAATGTGCGTTTTGTAGAAACAGCATAGGTTACCGCAATAGGAAGTTACCAATCTAAAGCTTAATTGACACAGCTGAACTGGCTTAATTTTAATGCATAGATGTTGTCAATTTATCCCCCTTTTGAAATTGATACAACAATAACACTAAAATCTACTATAAATTAAAAATGTGAGCTGTGAAATAAAAACTCAGTTTTTATCTGAAAATGATTAAATTCTCTCTTTAATATGTAGTTAATATTTATAAAGTTTTGTAGCGTACTCCAAAATACTACTTATGGTTATTTAGATGTGCAAGAATCTATGGAATATTTTACTAAGATTTTAGTTTTGTATAAGGTTTGCAACGGTTGCTGGAAGCTGAAATCTGTTAAAACTTTAAGCAATAAAATTACATGGTTTGGTAACTTTCCTCATACATTTTATTTGCCTACTTACATCCTAATCCTTCGAATATCGAATATGAAGAATTGCAGGAATAATAGTTTGAAGAAGGATTTCATAAGATTTATTAAATAATATCGATTTTAAGAAGATTTACAATGACAAGACATGGCTCACATTAAGATCTGACGTTTCTTCAGCTTTTTAATTGTTGGATATTCGCTGAAGAACCTCAATGTGGGCAGAATGCTTGGTGAAAAAAAATCTAGCTTTAAGATGTTTTATAACTATAAAATTTGAAAGTTTTAATAGCCGCCATTGTGATAATTACTAAGATAGTCTCACTATATTTTTCCATAAACTGGCTTGTCAATATAAACATTTTAGCTCAATTTGTATGATGTAATTTATTACTGTTTCATTATATTAATTTTTTTTATAAAAACACATACATACAGAAAGATGGGAAACTAAGCTTCGGACGCCCATTTTCATATAGTCAAATACTGTGTAAACCTAAACAATAACTTAATATAATTTTGTCCAAGAAGTTACTAAACACCCTGTATAGTTAAAACATTGTTTTTAGCATGATATCTTATAACAAACCACGAATATATTTATCAAATGGAATTATTTACAAGGGACAAAACGTTCTTCCTAAGTGAATTTTAAGGATTTATATTGTTACACTGATAAAATATATCACCATCATACACTTTGGTAATGAACTTGATCTGATAGCAGCTTTTATGAGCTAAGATCTACATAAAGCTTATGTTGCAGGCTGTAATATCGTGGAGCGAGGCCATAAACTTGGAATGGAATTATTCTTTATACCAGTTATGGCACAGAATCTGTTTAAGCAACAGTAATAAGCTTTGTTATACTACGCTTAAATCTCTCAAGAAACGATTTTTACTTATTATATCCAACTAAAATACAGTAATTTTGAACAATCATTATTACAGGCTGAGCTTTCAAAAACCCGTCACTCAAGAAGATGGTAAAGTTTTATTTATGTCTGTCTGTATGTCTGACGTATCGCAATATATCTCACAAAAAAAAATTACCAGAAGTCTTCGGAACGCTACACGAAGAATTTCTATATGATCTTCACTGAGCTCAATAATAGCACTAGTCACTCCATACTTTTTGGCTGAGCGCCAGTGAAATATTTTATTTTTGTCATATAGGTAGCTATGATGGCAACAAGTAAACTGCAGGCTAAAAAAAATTGTAATCTTATTACTTAGGTGATTATTTTGACTTAAAAATCTGGCATTCCTTTTGTGATGTTCGTGGCCGGTGGTAATAAAACTGGGTAATAAAATTACACCAATTTAAGGAAAACTATTGGACTACATCTTGGTCGGGAGGACGCGGGTTTCACGGACCGTGGGTAAAACTGGACTGGGAGAGAACACTCGCTGCTGGAACGGTAAGGAACGTTGGCGGGGAGAAGTGGCGTGACCTCAGTAGCCAATAGGATTTATTTCCAAAGTTATGGTCTCATATGACGTCACATACATGTAACCGCCAACGGCCAGATTGACAATCAACATTCCTATCTTAACAAATATATTTTAGATAGCTGACTATTTATATTTGGATTCAGATATGTACACCACACCTTTCATACAGTAAAGAGAAAATATAATACAGTGGAATGTCAATAATAAAGGTTAGTAAACTGGATCTACCTTATCTAGTCGGAATTGTTTATGATTTTCAACATTTCCTTTGACTCGGCCATATTTCAATTGAAGGTGTTGAAGTTAGGCTAATACAATCAGCAACAGACAACTATTTAATTGAATCAAAGATTATCTGCCAGCAACAACTACGTTTGGAGAAACAATGCAGTTGTAATAAGCAGTATCTATGGCAAGGTCAATATCTGTTTACAGATAGGGCATATAATTTGAACGGTTTAGCGATTAACTTACTTTGTAACAGACAAGTATCAAACCAATGATAATAAAAAATAATGGATGACGGATATGGTAGTGTTAGAAAGCTATTAGGCACTTCCTTGACAATGCATGCACAAGCACAAGCAAAGATAAAGAAAGCTAGCAATGTAATATGATATATGGTCCGTGATAATATTTAATAGTACGTAGTTCCATCCACTTAGTGATTGTCTATGTTATTTTAGTGTTCATAATCAATAGATTCAAAAGGTAAACAGATACTACTTGATCTTCTCTCAAGGTTTTGCACGTGAAAATACAATTTTTGTTTGAATTACATTATAATTTACATGTCTTTGTAGACTTCTCCTAGTCACATTAAAAAGTATGTCTAAATAGATACATAGATATAGAAAAAACCAACCAACCATTTACTTCCTACCCTCATAATATGCTTTCGGTATAGGTATTTCCGGGTTCATAGTAGCGGCTTATTTCTGTGAAAAGGTAACTACCTACGGTAATTGTAATCTATATCAAGTAAAAAGTATTTATAGTGTCGTAAAAGATTTTCTGTTGTTAAACTTTAAAAAAATGTTTAAATATATAGGTCTGAAAATTGTTATACAAATTTCTTCTATTTATAACATTTACTTCTGCTTAAGATATTTCCGGGGCTGTAGTAGCATTGACTTTCTATCCCGAATGAAGGAGACAATTTAATTGATGACATTGGCCTAAAAGTCTTCTTCAGTAAAGAAGTATCACTTCAGGCCCTTGCAGTCAACTTTAAATTTAAGATATTTTTGGTGTTTTTTTTTTTGTGATTGAGGAAATACAATTGTACATAATTCTAACAAAAACAAGGGGTATATTAAAATTTATAATAATCTACATCAGGTATAAAAAGTTTTCGGACCATAGTGGTATTTTCATTTTTGTGAATTGTACGTACGTATATCTGAAAGTTTAGTTATGTTATAAGCGACTATTTCAGGTCTGAGTTATTTTAAGAAAAACTTTCTGAGTAAGGCAAAACAAACATGTACATAGATTTTTACCTCTTATAGATATCAGGACTTTAAAAGAGCAAGAATGTGGTTCTTTTATGTATTAAAAGCCCCGTTTGAACCCCTAGGAGTAGTCGATAATCGTAAAAAATGGTTGTATTTAAGTGATGAGGCTAGCTTTTTTTGTAAATTTCGTCTTTCTACGGCATGGAAAAGTTTAAAAACAGAAAAATGCCAATGATAGTTAAAACAAACGAAAAAACGATTATATAGCAAAACGCGGTGGAGACACACAAACATATGCTTCTTTTGTGAACATGACGGACATGTGAGAACATTTTATAGTTGTAGAACATCGAGAAATTGAAAAAAAAAATAGATTTTATGTATTGCTGCTAAACTATTTCAACAACATCACGCAATTTTGCAGTATGAATGATTGATCTCAATGAACAATCTTTTAATGTCTGTTGATAACAATCCGTACATACAGAAAACAAAAAAAAATCTTTTTTGCATTCACAGTATTCACATAGAAAAATGTAGATAATAATATAAGTAAAGTTTAAAGCATAGGGTATTGCATTGGCAAAAAATCGACTCCTTTCATTGTAGATTTAATAGGAATGTTTTGACCACAAACAGGAAAAGCAATAACGATATTTCAGAAGCTGATAAGGGAGTGGAACACAAACTATAAAGACTAAGCAGGAAATTGGCTGAAAGCCATCTTTTGTATCTATTCTTTGTTATATAGGCATATATTTTTCTTTTTCTTTATGAAATATCTTACAGAATTCTAATAAATGTTTAATGCTGCAATAAATAAAAATATACAATGTTATATCCGGTGATCCGTCGAAACGTGTCGAGATGCAATGCATAGTAGTCAAACTTTATATAAAACGAATCAATAAAACATAGGAATTTATTATATTTAACTGTAGCTTACCGTGACAATTTTTTTAACCTTAACCTTACAGTACATTCTGTATGAATAATTACATATTAAACATGGGTTTAAACTGTTGTAGTCATGATTTACTTATGTGATTCTTTTGAAAGTGTTAGAATGTAGTTAATAAGTAAATGATCTCACGAGAAATTAGTGTCAAATCTAATAATATTCTTCCTTATACAAATATAAATCTGGTGTATCAAGTTTAATACCTATTGACAATTAAATCAAAACGTTATCACACAGTAAGATAAAAAAGAAAAACAATGACACGGTTATAATAATGGTATATTGGGTCCAACACAAACAAACTTACAAATTGAAAGTAAGTACTGTGATGGAAATTGTAAAAATATTGTGGATGAGCAACGTAAGCTACCTTACAATTGGTTGGCGGATGTCGTCCGATATCGTCAATTTGCTGTTCTACTCGTATGTCGGACGGTATCAGACATTAAAAAAATGGTAATTTTACTTAGTTTTCATACGGTATACGATTTTAGCGAACATATTGTATTACCCTCATATAAAAGTATGAAAAATCATTTCCTTTAATAATTAAGGGGAGAGGGCTATGTCCAATTCGGTCCAAATCGCCAGAACAACAAATATTGACCTAGCTAGTCTCTTATAAACCTTGATTACCATGATTCGAGAAGATATATTTTGAGAATATATTTGTATTTGTTGAGTTTTATTAGACACTTAACCTAATAAGAACTCGTTGTAAGTTTTATAACTGACATTATAAAAAAGTATAGCTTGATTATTAGTGTAATGTTCATATAAGCAAAAATATTCAAAATGTTCTAGAGATTTTTAGTCAAATATAAAACACATCTTAAATGTTATTTGAATAAAGTCTTTATTCGAACTTAACTATAACACCAGAATGACCTTAACCAATACATCAAATACTATGGCCATATGTATATACTTTTTGACCAAAATGATCTTTTTAGATCTGTAAGCGTTTATAAATTATAAAAATACGGAAATGACGTTCACACATGGTTCACTCATTTATCGATCATTCCCTCTTCTTTCCCATGATATAATCAATTGTATATAAAATACATATTTATAATACTTATTTATTGATAATAATAAAGGTTACTCTAGAATCACTTAAGTTTTTAATAATTAAAACTAGAACTAAAAATGCTCGAAGAATCGAAGGATACAACAGAAATGTTTTCATAATGAATGAACTAAAACAACAGACAAACGGTCATAACTTTCATTTGACGTTTTACCCCAATATCAGATAATTCTTCATTCCACGAAGAAAAACCAATATACCAAGGTTCAATTATATATGGACTTTTCTATGAAGAGTGAACCGCACATACAGAAAGTGGGACAGATATAAAAGGACGGACTGACATTTGCTTGATAGCTCCATAAAAAACAGAGCTTTCATCTGGGCCAAGAAGTATCTAATGTACCAAGTTTCAAGGTCTTAAGGCCTTCCTATCGTACTAATGACTCTGTCGGGCCAGTAATTTTATAAAGCAGCCCATTCAAAAGTTCCCAAGAAACACTGTTAAATTGTCACATATTATCTTTCCCTAAATAATTCTTGAAAACGTACGAGAAAGGTAGGATACCATAGACTATAATAATCAAGCAACTGATTACCAAGGTTTCTAGTAGCAACTATGCAATAAATCGAGTAGCGATAAAGGATTTTGGTACCATGATTTTTGAACATTGTAATACCTTGAGTGAAGTAGAACAAAATAAAAGTTTTCGATTTTCAACACTTTCTAAGCATTTATTTTTAAATCTCCGTATGAGTAGTAGTAGAAAATTCAACTAGGTTTTTAAAATAGTTATATTTAAATTCCTTTACCCTCAATTTTTTGCGGCTATTGACAATGAACTTTTAATGGGACTCCATCCGGGTATACCCTTTCAAATAAATTTAATTTTTAAATTACAGTTTAGATTTTGGTTTAAAATGAAGTTTGGCTTAATATAAATACTGTATTTTTCGTTATATCTTTCTTTTACGCAAAGAATAAATCATTCAAAACTAAATATGAATTTAATTTTGGAAAGTATATTATCAATTGGGTATCAGTCTTTTACAATTAATTCGTTTAGATAAATAAAAAATGAAACATATCTTTATTTTTAACAACTATACATCTATAATACACATACAAACACAATATCTAACGGTTTATACACTTTGTTCAAAAACATTTCATTCCAGGTATTTGCACTTATTTTTAACCGATATTCATTAATTTTCAATGGATGTGTTATCTACTGTGACGTCACCATGAAATTTCCGAAATTAATAAAAATAGTGAATATTTTCCATAGTTAGGAAATAAGTAAATTGCTAGTAATAGCTATAATAAAAAATTTGCAGCATATAATAATTACTTCCAGAATTAAAAACATTTGAAACGCGAGTCTACAATTATATATTGAGTAAAGGGTACAGAGTTAAACGTTTAGAAGATGTTTAATAAATACCCAAACTGCACTTCGTTTTATCAATATTGTTAGCGCCCAAGAGACATTAGGTGTTCCAGTTTGTTAGTGCCTTAAAACTCTCAGAATAGTCCAAGGATGGTTGAGTCTTACATGCAAACAGAATTATTAGTAAACAACTCAATTAATCCCACTCCAATATAAAATCAAATTATAAAACGCAACATCAAAGTAAAGAAATACTTGTGTTTATTCCAATGTTCTAAAGTATACGGTTATTACAAATTAAGTGAGACGTGTGAGATCCAACAAAATAACTCATAAGTAGCTTATTTTGTGAAAGCTGCTCAATATGCCTGTGATTTGAAGAAAGTTTCGTCACTAAAACTTAGAATTTTCCTTTTAATGGATTCCTTTTAACGGAATAAACAAATCATTAGAGTAATATTTCGTAATGAAACTGACATAAATTAACTTAACTGTAAATAACGATACTACTTTTGTTTTCTACATCTGTGTTCTACATGTTTAATATTTATCTGTACAATATTCTTTTACTTACACTTATAACAGTATAATAGTTGATTTTTATTACTTATTGTTATTACTATCATTTTAAAATGATGAGTATCTTAAAATAATTTGTAAAAGTACTCATACTAATGAGTATAGCATCTGAATTCTCACCATGTCTCGGACTCGGTTTTAGGAATCTGGAATTATGTTTGTCTGAGGAGATAAAAAAGAGTCAGCGAAAAAAGCTCAAAACGAACTCTTGTATCGTTTCAATATGAGATATACCTAGATTACAATATAGAGTGTGGTTAAGGTGAAAAGTTATTCTCACTGTCCCATAAAGTGGACAATTGCGTGAACTACGATGTTTTAGATATGATCATAAATCGCGGTTGATCACCCAAGCTATTATGGTTGGAAGGATTTATTGAATACTAAAGTTTGAGTTCAGCTCCATTTGAACTTTCTCTGAGTAAAGCGATAGAAAGTTGACGCTAAGACAGACCTGACTTCTGAAATCCGGTTTAAATTTCCGTCAAAATTTCCGTGAAAAGTTGGCGAGGTGGTGTATTTTATTCTTAATTAATTAGTTTATATATAAGTTTTAGTTATATTGTACCGTAAATTAGTTAATTAAATTTCATACAATGTAAATTTCGCAACCTAATCATCCAGTATAATATAATATTATTTTACATCCAATGTTCCGGAACTAAATTATTGGGCGGAGTAACTACCTAATTGGCACGCGTATGAATTTTTTCTTCTAACCCTTTGTAGCAGCCCAACTACGTAACCCATCAGACCTCGCGCGCTTTGTCCGTAAGTAAAATTTTATCTTTTCGTATTATTAAATTAGCCCTTTGATGCCAAACGTATAAAATGAATGTAACGTAAAGTAAAGATGTGAATAGTAAAGTAACTTACCCTTGAAGATCTTTTATTTGCTTGATGGAGATAGATAAAGGTTGTGGCGGTCGTCCTTATGGCGACGAGCACATTGTTATAAATAGTAATTTGTATCATTAAAAATGGCTAATAATACCGTCGCGAATTTGTTTTAGGCGAGTTTACGTAGCTGAGGTATCTCACGTGTTGTTTTGAATAGATGGCTACCACTTCCCAACATCTACTCCTCTTCTAGAAGTAACCGTTCTTAGACTACAGCTTCAATGTCTCGTGCCAAGACGCCGATACCCGGGTTGTGAGTCTACCTATTGTGAAGGGAAGTGAAATATTATTGTTTTGTAAAGTAAAACGTCGTACGCATAATTCAATAGAACATTGGATATTTTAGGCCCACCTAGAAGATATACTTTTAGTTATTACATTCTAATTGGCAGCAACGTGGCAATACATATTTTTTCATTTACCATCTAAAAAAGTGGTGCTTGTAAGTTTAGTAAATTAAATTGAACTTATAAGTAAACTTTGCATTTCTAGTATTTATTACTACGACCTCAGAAGTCACCACCCCCATGTGTTATCGTCATACGGTACACATATTTATTGCGCCACTCTGCTATTGATGTGCCTACTCTGCCATCAACTGGGTGGAAACTGAGTGAAAACGCCACAATGCCTGCCATTAAAATAGAATATTTGTCTAAAGATGAGTTGGTATTTGAACTGATATCTAGAGGTATTAAATTAAATAGTGACAGTACAGTAAATGAACTCAGAAAGTCCTTAAGACAGTGTTTGAGAAACAATATTTTACCTACTCCTAGTAGCCTATTAAAAATAGACCACAATCAGGAAGTAAAACTTCTCAGTGAAAAAGTGATATTATTAGAACATGGGTGCAGTGAATTGAACAGTGCTAGTTCACCTTTAGAAATCACCAAATTCCCAAGAAAAGTGTAAACATTTTAATAAACCGTTTTATTTTTAGACAACCAGCTAGAACTAAGTTCTGTACATAGTGAAACTTTATCAGCTTTAAAGTGTAGGCTAGTAAATGTTGAACAACAGTTAGCTAAAAACTTGCTACCTACAGTGAACCTAGAACAGCTTAAAGTGTTAGAAGCCAATTTAAATGAATCATTAGAACAAGATGAGGCTATGGAAACAGGCAGTGAAAGAACAAATAGGCCCTATTTCTGTACAACCACCAACAATATCACAGCCTACTGCCAGTACCCCCACTTTGCCTATAATGCCTATTTTATAATGCAAACAATGATTGTATTAGTCAACCTATGTCTGGTTTAAATATGTTTAATAAGTTAAACAACCCTGTAGAATGTTATTTACAAAATTTTACAGTAACAAATGGCTTAGTAGTACCTGAGCTAATAAACTTTTTGAAAACTTTGTTAAAACTAAAATGTGAAACTAGCCTATCAGAAAATGAAATTTTAGCATTGTTACCATGTTATGCAAAAAGGTCCACTTTTAGCCAAAATAATACAGTGTAAGTCTGTCATGCCAAATTTCAACTATCTACACAGGGAATTAATTAGTGCTTTTATCCCTGTAGGCCTAATTGAAAGACTGAGACTAGATTTAGTTTATAGGCCACAAAGGATTGATGAGCCACTGTATGAATACATCTATGACATCAAAGAGCTCAGTCAAGTTTTATTGTGTAACATAAGTGAACAGGACTTGGTAACTTGTATAAAAAGAGGTATTAAGCCTACAGATAGAAATAAGTTAATTTTTGAAAACAATCCCATTTGTTTTACAGATTTGGAAAATGTGTGTATAGCTAGTAACAATATAACCTTTAATGATAACTTAAGGGACAATTTAAGTAAGACATATGTTAACAAACATGTATCCGCCACATGTTGAACTTAGAAAAAGTAGGCCTACTGTCAAAAACCCAAAGTTATGTTTCAATTGTAATAGGCCTGGTCACTTAGCAAGAAATTGTTTTAGGAATCCAAAAAACTAGTTGACAGGGGAGTGGTATTACACACAAACACCTAAAAATATCCCTCCCCGGTTTCATAAGTTTAAGAATAATAATTTTATAAATAGTAATACAGTAAGAAAAGAAAAACACTATTTTATGAGAGTCTATGGTAAGGTAATTAAAAATTGGAGTAAATTAAACTATAGAAAACCTAATTTAAGACTAAATGTTAGACAGTGTAATATGCCTTTAATTGAAGCTATAGTGGGTAAAAATGTAAAAAACAAACTGCTCATTAGATACTGGTGCTACAAGAGATATAATTTAGTAAAGAATTTTATGATAGCCTATTGTTGAATAAAAATGTTTCTAAATTAATGAAGTCAGATGATAGAATGTTTGCTGCAAATAACACTGAAATAAAATGTTTTGGTTACTGTTATGCTAAGATAAAAATTTCTAAATTTTGTTGGAAAGTAAAGTTTATTGTATTGGATAATTTAAAATGGGACATTATATTGGGAAACCCATTTATATCTAATAGCAAATTAATTTTAGATCTTGATGGAGATTCATGTTATTTTAAATTCAATTGTAATGAGAAAATAACTATTGTCAGACAACAGCCTTTTGAACATGAAGTAAACAGCATTGATGTAAAAATAGGGTGCACTAGAGCTGAGGCTGAGATACAACACCTTATAGGGGATTTTCCAAATGTTTTTAATCCAAAATTAGGAGAGGCTCTAGATTTGGAAGTGAGATTAGTTCTCAATGACCCCACACCTGTAAATATTAGGCCTTATTTTATGAGCCCTCCTACTGTAAATAAGATGAAAACAATAATACAGGATTGGTTGGACCAAGGAATAATTGAACCCAGTACTTCAGCCTACTCCAGTCCAGCCTTTTTAACCAAAAAGGACAGACTTGTAGTCAATTATACCGAATTAAATAAAAAGTTACAGAAAATTGATTTTCCCATTGGTGATTTAAATAATTATTATCAACATCTTAGTGGAGCCAAATATTTTTCAATAATAGATTTAAGAAAAAGTTTTTTGCAATGTCCATTATCACCTGATAGTCAAGATCTCACCTCATTTAGCACTATATTTGGTAAATATAAATTTAAACGAGTACCCTTTGGTTTACATGTTGGTAGTGCTGTATTGTCCGCCTATCTGGACAAAGTCCTAGACAATATAAAATTTAAATATGTGATAAATTTTTGTGATGATATCTTAGTGTACAGTAAAGACCTTGATTCGCATTTAGTACATGTCAGAGAGATTGTAAATAGACTAAGCAAACATGGCTTAACGGCAAACCTAGAGAAAGCAAAGTTTTGTTTTGAGGAAATCTCCTTTTTGGGGAACTTAATAAAAAATAATACAGTAACTATAGATCCCGAGCGAACAAGGAGTATAAGAGAATTTATGCCGCCTAAGAACGCCAAACAAATTTCACAGTTTTTAGGTATGACCAATTTCTTTTCAAAATTTATAAATAATTATGCCGAATTATGTAATCCTTTAAATCGTTTAAGAAGGAAAAACGCTAAATTTGTTTGGACAAGTGAATGTCAAGATTCGTTTGTAAAGTTAAAAGAAGCTATAATGAATCCTCCTGTACTCCAGTTAGCCGATTTTTCAAAGCAATTTATAGTAATGACAGATGCTAGTGGAATAGCCGCAGGTGGTTGTTTGTTACAGGAAAACGACCAAAATGAATTAATGCCAATAGCCTATTACTCTAGGAAATTTACTGATGCCGAATTAAAATATACTGTTTATGAAAAAGAAGCTTTGAGTGCACTAATTTGCATAGAAAAATGGCACGAATTTTTAGAAGTAAGAACCTTTAAATTAATAACTGATAACCAAGCTTTATCCTATGTCCTCAATCACAAAAGGAAGGTAGGAAGACTTGCCCGGTGGATCGAGAGGATTTTGAATTTGCCATTTGAGGTGGAATTTAAAAGTTCCACCGATAATGCGCTGGCAGACGCCCTTTCACGTATGTTTGAGGGCGAGTCGACGGGAACAGCTGATCCCAGCCCCAGTGACTGCCGGAACGTTCCAGACCAGGATAAAAATAGATTATCGATTTCCTTCTGCCATTCAAACTCCTCCCGAAGGCAAACATGTAAACGAACATCTAATGCAAAGCCTAAAATGCAGATAAATAATAAGTGCAATAACAAGGATAATTTGTGGTTGTTAATTAATGATTTGCCATTAGCGTTTAAAGATTTAGAAAAATATCAACTTCAAGATAAAGAAACTCAGCGAATCATTCAATCTGTAAAAAGCAATAGTAACAATTTATGTTATTTTATAAAAAACAATTTACTGATGTACAAAAGGAATGTAAAAGGTAAGAGTAAGATATTTTTGCCTGTACAGTTAATTGATTTAGTATATGAATTCTTCCACAGTTCTTTAATAGGAGGTCATTTAGGCATTGCTAGAACGCAAAGAAAAATTAATCAGTATTTTTATAGACCTGATTTAGACGAAATTATAAAGGCAAAAGTCAAAGAATGTAATGTTTGTAAAATGAGTAAAGTGTGCCAAAGAAAATATGAAGGCGAATTAGTATCTGTGCCATTTAAGAACAATATGGATTGTTTATTCATAGATCTTTTGGGTCCCTTAGTGAGAACTAGAAACAGTAATGTATATTTACTTGTAGTTGTAGATGCCGCCAGTAAATTTCTATGGCTAATCCCTTTGAGGGAATGTAAGAGTGCTGAAATATGTAATAAATTAGACCGCATAATTTTTAACAACTTTTCTGTACCTAAAATAATAGTGTCAGACAATGCCGCATATTTTACATCACTGTATTTTAAGAAGTTCTTATTTAAGAATTTTATTGAACACCGTAGACTAGCGCCTTACAGGGCTAATGGAAATCAATCAGAAAGGCATATTAGAAACATATCTACATTATTGCGTAGTTTCTATCACAACTGTCATAGTAATTGGGATAATGACCTAGGCTATATACAATTAAGTTTAAACACCGCCCATAATGAAAGCACAGGTTTTGCTGCCTTTGATTTAATGTTTAATCATTCCTGTAATAATGCTTTATCTAATTTATGGAAGCTAAATGATCTAATTGGTGAGAATTTGTCCAAGGAAACTGTTGTAAACAATTTAAAGAGAGCTGTGGTGAATGTAAAAAGGAGTATAGCACATAACAGTAATAGACAAAAGTACTCAGAGCAAAATGTAAAACATCCCTTTAAGTTGCATTCCTTAGTATGGATTAGAACCCACTATTTAAGCAATAAGGTAGAAAAGATTTGTGCAAAATTAGCACCAAAATATGTAGGAATTTATAGAATTTTATATTTTTTAAGCCCTGTAACTTGTATTGTACAACACACTGAAAATGTTTTGAATGTAAAAAAGGTTCATATTGTAGATTTAAAATTAAATTAAGACCTGTTCTGTATAAAATAAAAAAAAAATTTGTAGCATCCCTAGCTTAAGGAACCACTTGCTGCCAAATTTAAAAGATAAGATAAAATCCAGGAAGTTAACTGTTTGGTGAATTCTTAACGAATGTGTCAAGGGAAATAAAATATAGAAAAAGAATTTGTAAATAGACTTAGTATAAAGAAATGAGACAAAGTTGATCCTGACTGTTTGTAATATAGGAAACAAATATGAAAAGTTGTGTCTGTCTTTTGTATGTATGTCAAAATATTAAAGTTTGAATTTTGTGGATATATTTGAAGTGTTAAAATTCATGTAGATGTAAGATGTATAGGATGTTGTATGTAAATATGTATATTAAGAGTGATGAGTATTAATAAGAAATGTGAGACTTAGCTTCTCGTGAGGGGACGTTTCATTCCAAAGTATTCGATCCATATTGGTAACTTGTCCGCAAGTCTCAGGGTATTTAATGGCAAAACACTATACACAAAACACTGGTATGAATGCAAAAAAGAAGTATGAATGTGGCGCCTATATAACAAAACACTACACTACACTTGTTTACGATTTAATCGCCTTAAATGCCCTTATTCTTGCAACGACCCGCAAATTCTAAAACGCTGCAACGTGCACTGCATGAAAATAGTTTGCCTAAATTGATTTTCTATTTTTGGTCCCTAAGCGAGCAGTCATAGAACTGCATTGGAATGCGATCTAGCGGATTTCATAGGAAACTTTTGAAACCCCGCGCTATCGTATTGTTATGGTTGAATTTGAATTTATGTAATGAATAAAAGGTTGAATTAAGTTTGTTAATTAGAATATGTTTAAAGTAAAGCGACTAATTAGGTTGCGAAATCAAAACAGGGGGGATATTCTGTACCGTAAATTAGTTAATTAAATTTCATACAATGTAAATTTCGCAACCTAATCATCCAGTATAATATAATATTATTTTACATCCAATGTTCCGGAACTAAATTATTGGGCGGAGTAACTACCTAATTGGCACGCGTATGAATTTTTTTCTTCTAACCCTTTGTAGCAGCCCAACTACGTAACCCATCAGACCTCGCGCGCTTTGTCCGTAAGTAAAATTTATCTTTTCGTATTATTAAATTAGCCCTTTGATGCCAAACGTATAAAATGAATGTAACGTAAAGTAAAGATGTGAATAGTAAAGTAACTTACCCTTGAAGATCTTTTATTTGCTTGATGGAGATAGATAAAGGTTGTGGCGTCGTCCTTATGGCGACGAGCACATTGTTATAAATAGTAATTTGTATCATTTAAATGGCTAATACCGTCGCGAATTTGTTTTAGGCGAGTTTACGTAGCTGAGGTATCTCACGTGTTGTTTGAATAGATGGCTACCACTTCCCAACATCTACTCCTCTTCTAGAAGTAACCGTTCTTAGACTACAGCTTCAATGTCTCGTGCCAAGACGCCGATACCCGGGTTGTGAGTCTACCTATTGTGAAGGGAAGTGAAATATTATTGTTTTGTAAAGTAAAACGTCGTACGCATAATTCAATAGAACATTGGATATTTTAGGCCCACCTAGAAGATATACTTTTAGTTATTACATTCTAATTGGCAGCAACGTGGCAATACATATTTTTCATTTACCATCTAAAAAAGTGGTGCTTGTAAGTTTAGTAAATTAAATTGAACTTATAAGTAAACTTTGCATTTCTAGTATTTATTACTACGACCTCAGAAGTCACCACCCCATGTGTTATCGTCATACGGTACAATATTGCAGTTTAGTTTAAATTGAGGAACAAATTATATATAAAATACTTGTGAAATTTCGTATATTAGTTCCTTTTTTAAAAGTATTATACCATTCTTCTTGTTTTGATTATATATTTATTCACATACAAAAATTAGAAATAAAGAAGGTTTTCTGTTTTTTAAATTTTAATTTCTTCTCGTACTTAATTATATATATATATATATATATATATATATATATATATATATATATAAAAACATACCTCTCAATCTTCTTAACAGATCTTGAAAAAAATATGTTATTATTTAAATTTCTTAAAAATATTAAATATTAAAATTTAAATTTTTGCTAATGAAAACTTAAAATTTGTAAAGATTATAACAAATAATAATATATATCAAAACTAAAACATTTACTCTAAAGTTGGAGAGTAAAATTTTAAAAAGTTAAACAATCCAAAGCTAAAGGATCCAAAAAGTAAACAGTCCAAAAATTAAAACAATTAATATAAAAGTATCCTGTAATCAAACAGTTACGTTACACATAGACATAAATTAAACACTTTAAAACATTATACATCTTTGTCTGAATTAAAAAAAGTTCAAGAGTCGCAAATTGCCAGAAAATTTGTATATTTTCGATGCTGATATAATAATAAATTATTTAATGGAATCAGACGTTGACTTAAAATTTTAGAGAATCAGCTAAAAATAGGCACACTTTTTACTATATATCTAGATACTCACAGATTCATTATAGACTGAGTAACTTCATTAACTTTGGTTATAATTGAGGTGCGCGTAGAATGAGTAGATGAGATGGCCATGCCCCACTAAGCAAATAACATGAAGCAACTAATCGAGCCAGATTGCCCGTTCCCAGGAACAGCTTGCTGCCAAATACTACACACAACTTGTGGCCTGAATCCAACAAAGTGGCCTGCCTACTCATGGGCTATTGTCGCTAAAACTTTACTGACACTACAGTAGAAGTACAAAACTTACTCCTTACCTCATTTTGACATTAGAGATATTTAGATTATGAAATAGAGGAAACCTATATAAATATATTTCTCCAATTTAAGCATATCAGTAAATGTAATTTTTTAACAAATACGGTTATGGTAAAATAAAGTTGGACTTTGGGTCTGAGAATACATGTCATATTGGTCGCAATTAATGAATACTCTATTAAGCAACACATCAGTAACTTATGCTTTTTTATCAAAGACCTCTTTGCAAATAAAAGAAATAGAAAGAACGTATATTTCAAAGTCGGTACAGTTTTCGTTATTGTTTGAACAGCAAACACATTCCGACGTCTTGTCTCTTCAAGCACTCTGGCATATTATTATTCCTGAATATAACATTCTCTTTAAATATCTTCTCTCCTCCATTAAAAGCATATACCTTTTGTTTATCGGTGATTCTGAGCTAAGAATATACATTTTAAACTCATATTTATTACACGAATTTTTGATAGTACAAAAATAAAATTTGAAAATTTTATCATACATCGCCCTTTGCCTTATGTTTCTATTCGGTAATTCTCCCTTAATCTTAAACGTAGTAAAGTTTAATATTAAACATCATCTATATAGTCTATATTTTAAAAGAGTGTTACAAACTTCTGTGGGTTATACTTAATCAAAAAATTCATTCAAACCTAGGTCGAGAAATGTATTGCTTATTTGATAGCAGCCAAACTGTATTTGTGTTATATAATGTAAATATTATCTCTTAAACTAGATGAGCTAAAGAAATAAAATTTGGTCCAGAGGTTAGGATACAATATGAAAATTAAATATAAGAATCGGGTTATTCTATGTTAACAAAATTATACATCTTCAGTAAGACACTTTTATTTTAATCAAACGATATCTGGAAATCTGTTAATTAATAAGGTAGATGTAGCGTTTTAAAAATCCGAGTACTAAAAAATGCCACCTGTAATTTGGTAACACACCTTCAACTGCAATCTTCATGTGATCTTATAAGGAGGTAGTATTTATTACCTTTGTTCCTAGAAGCTTCATTGCACTTAGAGCGGCTGTTCTCATCACCTCCTGGCCCAGAGGAGTCTATCCCTGGACAGGTTTAATTTTTAGTGTTGGGCAGGAGCTCATCGCTCCTGTAATGCTTAAGCAAGCTAGCCTTTGAAGACTCTGTAGCATTTTTAGCAGCTGTTGTTAGGTCCACTTTCGACTACTACACTAAGGCAGCATATGTGACCATCGGTTTTAGTATAGTTTCGTAAATCCAGTATGTAATTTTGGTTTTCAATCCCCATTTAAATCCAAATAGTCTCTTACAGGCCCCAAGGGCCAATGTCGCTTTGGATTTTCTGTTCTCAATATGTGAGTTCCAAGTGAGCCTCTCATCCAGAATTACACCCAGATATTTCACTTCCTTTGTTTGGTTTATTCTGATTCCTTCCGGGGACAGGTTGTGTAAGCTGGAACTTTCTTTCCCTGGTAAAGGTTATCATATTTGATTTAGATGGGTTGATCGGTAGACTTTCCCAATGACACGAGTTGCTTATGAGGTTTAATTCTTCTGGAATTAGGAATTCCAAAGTGCCTTTGTATTTTTCCGTTGACCATAAGCACTAGGTCGTTCGCATAGCATAGTAGCCTCGTTCCCCTCTTCTCTGCTTTGATAAGAAGATCGTCTACTAACATCGCCTACAGTAGAGGAGACAGAATTTGCCGCTGGGAGCAGCCTTTCCGGGCCGTGATTGCAGCAGATTCGTCTCCGTACTTTGCCTTTACTTGTCTGCTGTTTGGAGGGCTAATGTACATTTGAAAACATCTGAGGGAACTCGAATACTATCCATAGCAGTCTTCATGGATTGATATTCAACTCGGTCAAAAACTCCTTTAATGTTCATAAAGACGCTGACTAGGGCTTCCTTTTCGTTGAAGGTGTTCTATGTAGTTGATTTACCTTCTATATAAGCGTGTTGAGTGAGACTAAATGGATGAACTGGTAAAACTTCATCCCTAATGTGTCTGTTTATTATGTTATTTGTAGTTTTCACCACGAAGGAGGTTAAGCTTATGCGTCAGTAGGAGTTGGATTGAGTGGGATCCCTGTATTTTTCCCCACGAACACTACCAGTGCTATCCTCTAGTATTTTTTAATTTATCCTAAGGCGTATCTGCTTCTGATCAGAATGATTAGAGTATTTAAGAGGATGTCCTGCCATTCTTGTAGAAAGGTTGGATTAATTCCATAATACAACTATAACCTAATATTCTGTATATGAATATATGTGTATTGGTACAAATTTAGAAACATCAAAAGAACTGTACAAGTAAATTAATAGATAGGGTAAAAAAATGTATCAACGATACATTTTTATAAATAATAATAAAAAGAATTGAAAATTCAACCAGAACACCGTTGTCATTCTAACATAAACCTTGGAAAATATTAAAATAAGGTGGATAATGTAATTTCTGTTAATTCTAATGATGTATTCTTGAATATTCTATACAGATAATATACTGACGATATTGTGATAAATTTTTTGATTCTCATATTTTTATAAATATAAAATTAAAGTGATATTAAATAAACTAAACTTTATTAGAATGGATATGGTACTTTTACCATGTCTATATTTTTAGTGTTTAATTTGGAAAGTTTTAATAATGAATTGTCTATTTCTGTTTGTATTTTATAATGTTCAGTATTAGTTTTGGTGCTTTGAAATAACTAGCTTACTATATAAAAAAAGCCTTAGCAGATATCAAAACTAAATTCCAGATTTCATATATGTCGTAAAAATGCGAATGGTTCTGTTATTATAATTATATTATGAAATATTTTACGTCATAACTAAAATTGCATTGCAAAAATTACAGATACCATCTTTAAAGAGAATTTTCAACATGTCAGCCAGTTTTTTAAGCTTCCTAAAAATAAAAATATATAGCATTTTTTACACATTGGGTTTCGTGATACATTTTCCAGAGCGAAGCTGGTTACTGTTTTAAAACGTAATTCATATAAGAACTTGCAAAATGTTTTGAACCCGATATTTTAATAGGGATGTATCCGAAAATTTTATTTCTACTAAAGGTCATTAACTGTAGATTTATGACTATGATAATATACTTATGTAATAAAAATGCATGAGATCGAGTAAAATCTGTGAACTATAACACAGTGATTCTGAAATATAAAATGAACTTGCATAGAAACTCTATATAATGATATAACTTTAGTATTCACTTATATTTTCATTATATAAATTGCATGGAACCAACTAAAAATAAATATCATTTCATTCATATGCGTTATCTAGAAACAGCATAGGTTACCGCATTGGAGAATTAGCAATCCAAAACATAATTGTCACAGCTGAACTGGCTTCCTTTTATTGTAGAGATATGATCAATTTATCCCCACATGAAAGTTAACTAAAAAAAATAAAAGGCCACTTACATAGATACATAAATCCACAATAAATTAAAAAAAAACGTGACCTGTGAAATGAAAATTGAGTTTTGAACGGCAAATATTAAATTCCGTCTAAATATGTGTTATTGAGTTTTGTAGCGTACTCCAAAATACTATTTGTGTTTTTTTTTTTTAATTTTGCAGAATTTATGGAGTATTTTATTACAAATGTACGTGTCATAATGTAGCAACAGAAAATCTGTAAAGTAAAGTTTTAAAACAATAAAACTTCCATTAATTTGGTAACTTTCCTCGTACATTTTATTAACCTAATTGTATCTCAATTCTTGGAATATCTTAAAAACTAGCATTTTTCTTAAGAACTGCAAGAATAAAAGTTTAAATAAGGGGTTTTCACAAATGTGATGAGACTAAAACAATTTAAATCGAATATTAAATAACCGATAATCACAAGATTTATTGTGACAAAACATGGCCCACACTAAGAGCAGCCGTTCATTCAGTTTTTGAATTGTTTACTATTCGCTGAGAACCTCAATGTGGGCAATACTTCTGAAGAAGCTAGTTTTTAAGATATTAAAAGTGTTTTAATAGCCACTATTTTGAAAATACTAAAGATAATTAATTTTACTTTATGTTTCCAGTGACTGGCCTTATTATTGTAATCATTTGAGCCAGATTCTTTTAATTTAATTTATTACTTTTTCCCGATATTTCTTTTTTTATAAACAAAGCATACATGCAGACAGACGATGGAAAACTAAGTTTCGGAGATCAATGTTCATATGTTTAAGTATTGTATATACCTGAGCAATAACGTGTTATAACTTTGTCCATTGAGTTACGGGACACCCTGTATATTAAAAAAGTATTATTTTTATCATAATATTTTATAATTAACCACCAATATATTTAACAAATGGAATTATTTACAAGGGAAAAAAAGTTCTCCGTAAGCGAATTCTAGGGAGTTATATTGATACAGTAATAAAATATATCACCATCATAAACTTTGTTAATAAACTTGATCTGATAGTAGCTTTTTCGAGCTTAGATCTACATCAAGCTTATTTTGCAGGCTGTAATATCGTGGAGCGAGGCCATAACTTGGAATAGAATTATTCTTTATACCAGTTATGGCACAGAATCTGTTCAAGCAACTGTAATAAACTTTGTTATACTTTGTTTAACTCATCAGGGAACGGTTTTTTATTTATTATATCTAACTAAAATACAGTAAATTGAACAAACATTATTACAGGTTAAGCTTTAGCAAAGACCATCACTCGAGAAACTTTATTAATGGCCGTATGTCTATATGTCTGTCTTATGTCAAGATATCTCGTACAAAAAATTACCAGATGTCTTGAAACGTTATATGAAGCATTTATATATGATCTACACTGAGATCGATAATAGCACTAGTCACTCCAATACTTTCTAGTCGATCGTTAATGAATATTTATATTATTTGTCTTAGGTAGACATGATATCAACGAGTAAACTGCAGGCTAAATAAATTTTTAATCAGATTGCTTATTTATTACCTGACTTAAACATCTGGTATTCCTCTCCATACAGTAAAAAGAAAATATAATACAGTGGAATGTCAAAATTAAAAGTTGGGGACTATATGTCCCTTATCTCTACAGGAATGTTTATGATTTGAATAATTGTATCAAATCTAACGTAATTAACCAATTTTTAATGTATATATATATATATATAGAAATAGACTTATCCTTATACTTTAAGTATTGCATGTCACTTAATTTTTGTGCGTTTTTTTTTGTTAATTGTCTTTCTGTTCGTTTGCGCATATGTCTTGAGAATTATATGAATAATACTTAATAAATGTTAAAAATTTTTAATGCAATTTTATTAAACTCTGTTAGGCTACTAATGGTGTGGTTTACTCCTACCTTTTGTAAGTATCTGTTATTAAGTGTCATGGTTGTTATAATAATGCAGAAAGACAATTTCAAGAACAACAAAGTACTAAACATATCTGTATGACATACTTTGTTACATTCTCTATGTATAGTTAGTTAGAACTTCGTTTCAAAATGGTCTTTATTAAAATTTTAATCAACATTAAAATTAAACTTTTTATTAATCTGTTTATCTATAGTTGTTTTTTGCCGTTGCTGGGTGTGGATCTTTTCAACAATGCAGAGTATTTAAAACATAAAATCATCAGTGCTTACAGTTTATACAAGTGCTACATTTTAAATGATTAATATTACCATATTTGAGAGTAAACTACAATTCCTCTAAATGGGTATCCACAATGACGAAACATTTGCGATAATTTAATGAACAGAGGGAAAAACTCAGACAGGGTTGACTCAATAAATATTCATTTATAGTTTTTTCTCACATCTAACAGAGTTATGTCATTATTTCTGTACCTTGATAATGTTGGTGCGTTCAAGGATACTGAATCATGGCAGGCACTAAGTAGTATTGCCATTGTACTCTACTGTTTAAACTTTGGAGGAAATCTTTAGCAGACGTAGACGTCCAATTCCAGGAGACGTCGTCTTTTTGTGACAGTGAAAGAGAAATGGAGCTGAACTCAGCATTCAATAATATTTTATTGTTAAAATCGAATACAATTATATAGTTTTAAAGAGATGATTTTATCAACACAAAATTCCTAATATTCATTTGTATATCCTAAAGCCTTAATATCAACACCTATTGAATATCGAAGCATATCTCGACACTAATAAATTGTTGTCTATTCCGCACAATAGATTACTAGAATTGCTTTTCATAAAAAATCGAAAATAAATTACAAGTTTCTAATCAATTATCAAGGAAGGTTTTCTTACAGAGAATTATAATCTATATATTCACGGGCTGTTTCTATGACATGTAGACATTTCCTCAAGTTTTGATTCATCTTAACATCTCTCCTTTACGCATTATAGGGCAATATTTATCTGATACTGATAACAAGTGATTGATCTAGTACAAACAAATCAGTAGTAATTCTTTCCTTTAATCTACACCCCCTAACCTTAGAATGACTCCTCAGAATTCTGCCATTATTTTTAAATAAAAATCTGTTTAAATCTTTTTCAGCGTTAAATAAATTTTTATTTTATGGTATTTTGCTCCCTTACGATTATAAAAACGAGATATCGACTGTTGTTAGGTAAATATATAGTTTATGTTTAATTTATTACCATATTCCCAGTACCTAAATTATTCACCGTATTCATAATAAAACATACAGGAAATTTTAACATTTACAAAGTCTGAATGAAACATTTTAATGTGCCAAATAAGGGCTAATATGTCACATTAAATCCATTTTGTATATTAATTGAAAAATATTCGTAGAAACAAATTATTTTATATCCATATCTTTCGGCAAACAACTTCGACATTCTAACAAATGTAATGTTACACATCGAATCGTTCACATAGCATATGACGAAAAATGAATAACAAAGTAAAATCAACCAGATCAAAATAATACAACCTCACGGCAAGTTATTAAGTAAGTTGTAACCCGTATCAACTCAGTCGATTTGTCATAAACCTAATTATTTATAGTTTTTTTTCAAATATTCCACATTTACCAGAGTTATCTATGATTTATATTCAAGAATTGTTTTTAACTTGACTTGCTTGATTGCGAATTTGTTTTTACAAATAGTGAAAAACATTTCCCTTACTTGATTTAAAGTTAAACGTAAGTTTCAGAACATTTCAAATTACATTTAAATGAAATTATCATAACTGCACTAGGGAATAAATTGGAATTAAGCATTTCAAGAAGAAAACGTGAATCACTACGTACGTAATTAATTCAATACGATATGGCTTTGACTCTTAGGTTTTAACATAGAAATCACATTATAAACTAGGGTGCAGTTGTATATGAACACATTATTATGTATTAAAGATATAACCAGTTAGTAGATTACATCGATTTAAAAGTTTATGTGAAAAGTCGTAATCTAATTTCCCAAGAGTCTACAATGTGAGACTGGTACATAAGGTACTCTCGATATTACTACGATATCTACTTCTTAAGGTAGATGTGTGGTTAGTCTATTGATATACGAGGTTGATATTAGCTCTATTATTGATAGATAATTTTTGGAAAGACGTATTCTTATAAAAAACAAGTGTTAAAATGTAGAAATATAAAAATGTGTTTTAAAAAATCGGGATGGTATATTTTTGAGATTTAAAAAAAAACCTCATGTGTTAAAAGTTATGAGAAACCAAAGCTAAGTAGATAGTACATTTCTGTAACATTATTTACGTGCGCTGAATATTAAATATTAATGATTTTGAATAATCACAAGGTAGTTTGTATTTTATGATTTACATCAAGGACTTATAATAAACATTAGAAGTTACGAAAGTCAAATTTGAAATAGAATCTCTCTCTTTGCTGAAAATTGTATTACAGTCTAATCCGTCTTTGACTATTTATTTATTCTCTCACACCTGACTAGTCATAAGAGTTGGTTAATATTTAAAACTATTGGGTTGGACCTAACCACTACACAACTTTTGGAAAAATAACTAAGAAACAAATCTGAGACGGTTTATATTTATGTCACAAAATTAATAATTATATTTACTTCTATTGGTATTAAAAAAGATAAGGGAAAGGGAGTTTACACTATGAGTGCATAATTTAAATCACTATATTATTTGACAATTATAGTGTCATTTTGAGTGAAATATAAAATACGAAACAACATAAATAATTGTATAAACATTTACAAAATGGTTAGGTATTTTAAGAGAAACGAGATATTTTATAATACGAGATTAAGAGTATTACTTGTATGCAAAATTAAACGTCAAATGTCTTTTTTCATTAAATATTTTAATGATTTCCGAAACTTTCTTGTACAATACCTATTTGCAAAATAACAATTTATTTGTTAACACTGTATTAAAAACTAAAGGGTTAAATTACGGGGTTGGAGTATATCTAGTTATGAGGGACCTCGTAGTTCTAGCAACAGATCAAAGAATCCTTAAATATACTCGATATTGAAGTGAGGAACACTGATGACATAAAGGTTGCAAAGATGTTTTACGTTACAGGAATACCTAGAGGGTATGCTTTATTACAGTCCACAGATACGTCACCAGGGTAATTAAATGAAATGAAAGTAAAATAATTATTAAATTTAAACAGTATGTACAGTTATTATTTCATAAAAAATTAATATAGATATAAAAATACATTATTTACCTATGGATCTAGTAAATAAATTATGTTCAATTAAGCAGTAAGCGAAACCGTTATGATAGGTAATAGAAATATTTAAAACATATCTTCATTAGTAAAAAAAAATATTATATTTCCTTCTAGAAGATGAATTTCCATCCGAAAAAACCCCTGGTGTCATTAATCATAAAGGCTATTTCGTTTGTAAACTATATTACGAAGGGCATTAAACTACAGTTATTCCTGGGAAGTATTTCCAGGCTCAGAGATGGCAAGGGTTTAAATGACCCAGCAGAATATCCAGCCTAATAGGGACGGAAACATGTTTACACAGATAATGGGTATATCTTTTACTAGGATTTCATTATTTATAGATGAAATACGAAATGAGCTTCGAATTATAACTCTTTTTTTAGTTCTATGTGTATTATTGTATCGCTTACGCAAACGATGTACAACTATATCTTCTCTGAATTCACAACGCATACTGTCTAACTAAACGTCATTGTTGTTTCGTACTATTAGTAAGTCATAGGCCTCTCGTCTAACAAATGTGTGTTGGTCTCAAATACCGTTTGTTAGGGGTTTTTTTAAACTAAAATTCTTATCAAACTCAGCAATTAATACTAAAATGAGTAATTAAATTTACGTAATTGTTTTAAAACTGTATACGTTTAGAGTTAATTTTTATTTGCTATATAAACTATATTGTAATAAGTGTTTTCTTTTTTTGTATAATTTATATTTGCTATCTGTTAGAATAATGTTTTGGTCAATACTTTATTTTAAAATAAATGGTTAGATTTTTATGTAAACTACTTTGTTAAAAGAATTTCCATACTGAAACTAGCATCCAGATTTGTCTCTTTCGCACGCACAAGCCGTTTGTGGTCAATATAGGAATTTTTACATTAGATACACGTTGTAAATATAATTTTTAACTGAAAATTTACTGGCATTAAATTATTTCTAAACTATGATACTAAAATTATTACATAGATATAGCTATATAAGTATTGAAATCGGAAGTTTACCTTAGTGGAGACTAGAATGAGTAAACTTTTCCGGGAAGACATATTCATCAATTATGGAGCTTCTACATAATATTTCACGTAACAGAACACATACACATTATAAACTTGACCGTTCACTTTGAGCTGTTACGTATTATTTTTCCGTACATTGTTATTAATGTATTTAGTCCCAAATTAAAAATACACAAATTGTATGTTTTTTTTCTTTGAGTGTATGCATTTTGACTGATTAAAAAAATTAATACGACATTAATAGTTTAACATGTAAAGTCATATAAAATTATTCGAAGTCTTAGTATTTTAATATTTATAAAATTTGTAGCGTACTCCAAAATACTAACCTATTGTTTTTTTATGTGCAAAATCTATGGAATATTTTACTAAGATTTTAATTTTGTATAAGATTGCAACGGTTGCTAGGAAGCTGAAATCTGTAAAACTTTAAGCAATAAAATTACATGGTTTGGTAACTTTCCTCATACATTTTATTTGCCTACTTTACATCCTAATCCTTCGAATATATTAAAAACTAGCATTTTTCTCAAGTATTGCCAGAATAATAGTTTGAAGAAGGATTTCATAAATCTGATGAGACCAACACAATTTAAATAGAATATTAAATAAAATCAATCTTAAGAAGATTTACTGTGACAAGACATTGCCCACATTAAGAGCTTAAGCTTTTGAACTGTTGGCTATTCGCTGATAAAATCAATGTGGGCAATGCTTGGGGAAAACTCTAGTTTTAAGATGTTTTATAACTATAAATTTAAAAGTTTTAATAACCGCCATTTTGATAATACTAAGATAATTTCATTTTATCTTTTTATATAAACATTTTAGCTCAATTTGTATAATGTAATTTATTTATTTTTCATTATATTATATTTTTTAATAAAACACATACAGACAGACAGATGGGAAACTAAGCTTCGGACGCCCATTTTCATATAGTGAAATACTGAGTAGACCTGAGTAATAACGTAATATAACTTTGTCCAGGGAGTTACGGAACTCTCTGTATAGTAAAAAAAATATTTTAGCATGATATCTTATAATAAACCACCAGTATATTTATCAAATGGAATTATTTAAAGGGAACAAAAGAGTTCTTCCTATGGGAATTCTAAGGATATATATTGTTACACCAATAAAATATATCACCATCATAAATTCTGGCAATGAACTTGATCTGATAGCAGCTTTTATGAGCTAAGATCTACATCAAGCTTATGTTGCAGGCTGTAATATCGTGGAGTGAGGCCATAACTTGGAACGGAATTATTCTTTATACCAGTTATGGCACAGAATCTGTTTAAGCGACAGTAATAAACTTTGTTATACTGGGCTTAACTCCTCAACAAACGTTTTTTACTTACTATACGGACTAAAATACTTTAACTTGAACAACCATTAGTACAGGCTGAGCTTTAAAAACCCATCACTCGATAAGATGGTAAAGTTTTATTTATGTCTCATATCGCAATATATCTCGTAAACAAAATTACCAGAAATCTTGAAACGAATTTCTATATGATCTACACTGAGCTGAAAAATAGCACTAGTCACTCCATACTTTTTGGCTGAGCATCAGTGATTATTTTACCTTAGTCTTATAGGTAGCTATGATGGCAACGAGTAAACTGCAGGCTAAAAACAATTGTTATCTTATTACTTAGGTGGTATTCGACTTAAACATGTGGCATTCCTTTCATACAGTAAAAAGAAAATATAATACAGTGGAATGTCAATATTAAAGGTTAGTGACTAGATCTACCTTATCTCGTGGGAATTGTTAAGATCTCAACGTTTCCTTTGACTCGGCCAAATTTCAATTCAAGAAGTTGAGTTAGACTAATACAATCAGTAACAGACAACTATTTAATTGAATCAAAGATCATCCGGCAATAACTATGTTTGGAGAAACAATGCGGCCGTAATAAGCAGTATCTATGGCAAGGTTCGAAATCTGTTCACAGATTGGGCATATAATTTGAACAGTTTATCGTTTAACTTAATTTGTAACAGACAAGTATCAAAGCAATGATGATCAAACAAAATTTATGACGTATATGGTAGTTTTAGAAAGCTATTAGGCACTTCCTTGGCAATCCATGCACAAGCACAAGCAAGGATAAAGAAAGTTAGTAATGTAATATGATATAGGCCCGTGATAGTTTAGTACGTAGATCCATCCACTTAGTGATTGTCCGTGTTATTTTAGTGTTTATAATCAATAGATTCAAAAGGTAAACAGATACTACATGATCTTCTCTCAGGTTTTGCACGTGCAAATACAATTTTTGTCTGAATAAATTATAATTTACATGTCTTTGTAGACTTCTCCTAGTCACATTAAAAAGTATGTCTAAATGGATACATAGATATAGACAAACCAACCAACCATCTACTTCCTACCCTTATAATCTGCTTTCGGTATAGGTATTTCCGGGTTCATAGTAGCGGCTTATTTTGTAACATGTACATTTTTAAAGGGGGTTTAAGTAAGGCATTTTTATTATGTTTTTGAGAGGAGAATATTTTTTTAGTTAATGACATGTTATGATTTTTATTTATTCCACCTACAATTATACTCTAGTAGCTTAACATCAACGCAGGAGACGTCAGCTGACGAGGTCCGGCTCGACCGGGTAAGACACAGAGTTTCAGGATATATCCGCCGGAGTTCGCTTCAAGGGCTGAAGCGCCTTACAGCGGACGACTCCAGTACTACAGTACGTAAGTACGCTGTGCCTGGCTTCCTCGCTCCCTCGGTCGCTGTCTTTCGGTCGGTGTCTAGCAGTCGAAGTCGTCGAGTCGGAGTCGCCGCCCCCACACACGCCACGATAAGGTGCAAGTAAGTAGGTACTTATTTACCTGCCAAAACACGCCTTTACCTGAACTTGCCTAGTCACTAACGATAGGATAAGTACATGGCATTACGTACTTAAGCTGCTAACAGAATATAATTATAGATATAAAGTTTAGCAAGAAAACAGATCAGTACGAATAGGATTAGGTTCTATTACTAGTAAAGAAGAGTTTAAATTAAGTTTTACTCCATTTATCGTTTCTTTTCGAGGCCGCTGGGTCGCTTGACGTACGTTGGCACCAGCGCTCCTGAGCTTCAGGCTAAGCGTAATTTAATTTAGTTTTACTTAATTATCGTTTCTTTTCGAGGTCGCTGGGTCGCTTGACGTACGTACGTTGGCACCAGCGTTCCTGAATTTTGGACTAGGATTGAACGTAGTTTAATTAAGTTTATCGTTTCTTTTCGAGGCCACTGGGTTGCTTGACGTACGTTGGCACCAGTGTTCCTGAACTTCGGGCTAGGCGTAATTTAATTTAGTTTTACTTAATTATCGTTTCTTTTCGAGGTCGCTGGGTCGCTTGACGTACGTACGTTGGCACCAGCGTTCCTGAATTTTGGACTAGGATTGAACGTAGTTTAACTTAGTTTATCGTTTCTTTTCAAGGCCACTGGGTTGCTTGACGTACGTTGGCACCAGTGTTCCTGAACTTCGGGCTAGGCGTAATTTAATTTACTTTTACTTAGTTTATCGTTTCTTTTCGAGGCCGCTGGGTCGCTTGACGTACGTTGGCACCAGCGTTCCTGAGCTTCGGGCTAGGACGTAATTTAGTTAATTTAGATTTAGTTGAGCTTTTATTTAGTTTATCGTTTCTTTTCGAGGCCGCTGGGTCGCTTGACGTACGTTGGCACCGGCGTTCCTTAGCATCGGGCAGGACGTAATTTAGTTAAGCTTTGATTTAGTTGAGCTTTTATTTAGTTTATTGTATCTTTTCGAGGCCGCTGGGTCGCTTGACGTACGTTGGCACCAGCGTTCCTTAGTTTCGAGCTCTAGGCGAGCTAGGCGCGATTTCGAGCGAGCTAGTGTTTACATTTAGTTTTTATTTAGTTTATCGTTTCTTTTCTAGGCCGCTGGGTCGCTTGACGTACGTTGGCACCAGCGTTCCTTAGTTTCGAGCTCGAGTCGAGCTAGGCGCGAATTTGAGTGAACTAGTGTTCGCATTTAGATTTATTTAGTTATCATTTCTCTTTTTTGGCCGCTGGGTCGCTTGTCGTAAGTTGGCTCCGGCGTTCCTCGTTTTCGAGCTTCAGTTGAACTAACAACTGTCGTATTAGGGGACGTTTAGGTAGGGGAACAGTCATCCTGAAGCAAATGCTGACGCCTTCCCTTTATTCCCTTTCGTTTCCGAGTCTGCGATGATGAAAGCATGTTGATCCGTTGATCATCGGTGCTGTATTTGCTTCGGCTTTTGGTTTCACATTGATTCGGTTCTGAGCTGAACTTGGAAACTACCTCTCCCTTTCGAACCCTGGTTTTTACCCCTCTCGAGTGTTCTATCTGGTGTCTTAGGGTTATATATTTTTATAAACTATCCCTGACCCGATTAAACGTTATAAATTTGGCGCCCGAACAATTGGACGAAATTAAACGATAGTTTTCTGAAAATTTAATTTAGTTTTCTGATTATTTAAGGAAATTAGTTTAAAATGTTTGAAAACGTTATATTTTGCAAGTTCTTTGCAGTTTTACGCTGGCTGTTGGGAGTATTTTATATCTTGCCAACCTCAAACAAAAGGGTCGATTTAGATAAGGATAACGATATTAAGGGTGATAAAGATACCCCTGTACCATTGTCAACAGAAACTCGACCTTCGGCCACACTTAATGTCCTCACTAGGCAACCGGAAACAATAAAAGATAAATCCCCAACGGAAAATGACCCATATGTTGGATGGGTCTATCGCTTAGACAAAACCCAACTACGTAACGAATTATTAAAATACAATCTTGATAGTGAGGGAAAAGTCGACGAATTAAGGAAACGATACGTAGCATATTTACGGTCGGATAAATTAACGACTTCAGAGCGTGAGGTCGAGAACGAAAATAATAGGATGGACTATGCGGGCGTATTAGGAGGCAATTCCGTATCTCACACCCACAGGGTACTGTTAGACAAACCCCAGATAAATCCCCAACGGAAAATGACCCATATGTTGGATGGGTCTATCGCTTAGACAAAACCCAACTACGTAACGAATTATTAAAATACAATCTTGATAGTGAGGGAAAAGTCGACGAATTAAGGAAACGATACGTAGCATATTTACGGTCGGATAAATTAACGACTTCAGAGCGTGAGGTCGAGAACGAAAATAATAGGATGGACTATGCGGGCGTATTAGGAGGCAATTCCGTATCTCACACCCACAGGGTACTGAGCAGCAACGAGCAAAACGAAAGCATGGCTCTTCGTGAAATTCTTGGACTCCCTCCTAACGCTGACAGCAAAACTCTAAGGGAAATGATTTTATCGTTAAAAACCACTAGAGAATCCCAGCTTTCAGCTAATGGCACGATGGGAACTCCGCACACAAACGTAGTACATAGCCACCAATCGATGTTACCGGACTATTCACTTCCGACGTACACACAAACGAATCCGGTCGGACTACAAAAACGACCAAGTTGTTTCGATCTGCAGAATGACTCACCTAACTTATGCAACCTAGTAAGGAAATGGAATCTTCGTTTTGACGGAGTGAAAGGACCGATCTCGTTCCTAGAGAGATTGGATGAGCTACTCGACGCGTACGGCATTGAATGAAACGACATCCTTACAGCCTTGCCAGAGATTTTCCAAAACTCTGCACTCCTGTGGTATAGAAACAACAAGGACTTATGGGACAATTATGTGGATTTTCGGAGGGACTTTGAAACACAGTTTCTTCCTCCTGGATACAAACAAAATCTTGACGACGAGATCCGGAAGCGTACACAAGGTCAAGAGGAGCAATTTAAAGACTTTGTCGTGGCTTTAATGACATTAATGCGCAGAAGAGGTTCGTTAACACTAGACGAAAAACTCAATATTTTATATTCAAACATGCGTCCCGAGTATACACTTACGGTGAAACGACAAGAATGTAGGACCATATCTGATATGATTCACCAGGCTGAGCAGTATGAAGAATATTTGAGGGCCCGAAACACTTACCGGCCTCCTCCACTGCCGTCACTCGCACTAGTGCCAGAGACGGCATACTGTGCAAAGAAGAAGTTTGATAAATCTCACGAAGCGTCTGCGGTTAGCGAGAACGGCGTTACAGAGACAAAACCCGCTCAAATAGAAAACAAAATGAGTTGCGCCATTCATGGCGAGGCGAACCACACGCAAAGACGGACGACAGAAACCAAAATTGTCAAACCTAACGTTCAAAAAGATAAACGTGAGCTTAACGTGAGGTTCCAGACCCCAGTTAACACGGTGAGGTGTATACGCGACGACACCATATGTTGGAACTGCGAAAAAAGGGGGCATTTTTTTCGAGAATGCCAGAGGCCCAAGACCTTGAGGTGTTTTTATTGTAAGCGACAAGGTATAGCAACTACCGCTTGCAATTGCCAGACGGGAAACGGTCGGTGGACTCAGCCGAGAAGGGGTCACCTGAGTCCCAACCGAAGAAATTAAGAACGACCCCAGAAGACTGGCAGAGTTGGCTTCGCACAATAGCGAATTTTTCTGGATCAGTACAGAGCAGCAGAAACATGGACAGCAGACCATACATCGAAATATAAATCTACGGTAGCATATTTTCTGCTCTAATAGATACTGGAGCAACGATTTCAATGGTGGGAAAGAGACTAGCTGAGCATTTGAGAAGAAACGGAAATGTACCATTTAAACGCCCGATGAAAATCAGGATGGCTGATGGCTCACAGACATCGTTAGAAGAATATTATACGTTCGAAGGCTTGATCTCCTATAGAGATACGACGCATACGTTCGAAGCACTTTGCGTGCCGTCACTTACTTCGGACCTGATAGTTGGTGTCGATTCGATTGAATCGTTGGGGTTGCTGACATATGATTTCCCTTCCCAGACGTGACATGAACGTAATATCTTCTTAAAGAGGAGTGATGTAGGGGATGTTAGCGGATTGAATCAGCTATCAGAAGATGAACAAGAGGTCTTAGAAAAATTTCTAACAGAGGAGTTGCCTAAATTCGATGATTTTACGGGTAAAACAACACTAGTTGAACACAAGATTCGCCTGATCGATAATACACCTATTAAACAAAGGTACTATACGAGAAATCCGGCAATGCAGGCTGTACTAGAAAAAGAGTTAGAGCGTATGATCGAAGCTGAAGTGATCGAACCGTCTTCGAGTCCGTGGAGCTCACCGATTGTACTTACCAAAAAACCATCTGGTGCATACAGAGTTTGTATCGATTTTCGGCGTCCAAATGCAGTCACGGTGAAGGATGCTTACCCCTTGCCACAAATCAACCCCATTCTAGAAAAACTCAAGGAAGCCCGCTATATTTCGACCATCGACCTCAAAGATGGATATTGGCAGGTCCCTTTATCAGAGGAAAGTCGGCCGCTGACAGCATTCACTGTACCTGGAAAAGGATTGTTCCAATTTCGCGTCATGCCATTTGGTTTGCATTCGGCTGGGGCTACCTTCCAGCGCCTCTTGGACACCGTTATAGGACCAGAATTGGAACCTAAAGTGTTTGCCTATCTGGATGACTTGGTTATCGTGAGCCCTAACTTCGAGGCTCATCTAGAGCTTCTTCAAGAGGTTTTTCAACGACTAAGAAGAGCAGGTCTGAAACTTAACCCGGCCAAATGTCACTTCTGCAAAACTGAACTGAAGTATTTGGGTCACGTTGTGAACGACAGGGGCATTAAGACAGATCCAGAGAAAGTTCGAACCATTGTAGAATTTCCTAGGCCGTCCAATTTGAAAACTCTAAGAGGCTTCCTTGGTATGGCCTCGTGGTATCGGAGGTTCGTCCCCAACTTCGCATCTCTGACCACCCCCCTCACGAGACTGTTGAAGAAAGATACTAGATGGCAATGGACGGAAGAACAGGAGAGTTCATTCAAGACTCTTAAGGAAAAATTAACGACTACGCCTATCCTAGCCTGTCCTGATTTTGGACAAACGTTTGTTTTAAGAGTGGACGTCTCGGGCGATGGCCTTGGAGCATCGTTAACACAAACACAGAACGGAAAAGAAGTTGTGAGTGCGTACGGTAGTAGATTGTTGACGGGCAATGAACGCAAATTCTCAGTCACAGAAAAAGAATGCTTAGCGCTAGTCTGGGCCGTAAAAAAATTTCGCCCATACCTAGAGGGATATCACTTTATCGCAGAATCGGACCATCAGGCTTTGAGATGGTTACAAAAGTTAGAGACTCCTTCTGGTCGGCTGGCCCGCTGGGTGTTGGAACTCCAGCAACACGATATGGAGATACGATACCGAAAAGGAGCCCTAAACAAAGTGTCTGACGCTCTGTCTCGGAACCCGGTCCATGAGCAACCAATTGAACATATAGGATCCTTTACGGCTGAAAATTTTTCACCTCAGAAAAGAAGGCAGGTAAACAGAAGACCACGTCAGGAAGAAATTACGGATGAATCCAATGATGTAGGGATAGTTGATAGGAACCTATGGTATAAAAGGCTATACAAGATGGCCACAAAGGGTGACTCAAATCTAATTATAAAAGATGGGAACCTCTATCGTCGAATAGTAGTAAAAGGAAATAACGGACGCAGACAAGCCCACTGGAAAATGTGTGTTCGCGAAGAAGACCGCCCGAAAGTACTGCAAGAAAACCATGATAAAGAAACTGCAGGTCATCTGGGTGTTAGAAAAACCGCCTTAAAGCTCTCCCAGTGTTACTACTGGCCAGGTTGGTTTCGTGACGTAAAGGCATACGTAAAAAAATGTCTGATATGTCAACGATATAAAGTTGAACAAACGAAGCCCGCCGGGAAGATGTATTTTCGTAAGCCACAAGGTCCGTGGTACACGGTTACCGCAGATATAGTGGGCCCCTTACCACGATCGAAGAGTGGAAATCGGTTTATACTAGTGTGTCAAGATTACTACAGCAAGTGGTTAGAACTTAGTCCACTTAGATCGGCCACAGCAGCTAATGTGGTAAAGAATTTCAAAGAGATGATTTTGTTCAGATACGGTGCACCTAGCGTTTTAATAACCGATAATGGGTCACAATTTGTTTCGAAAATTTTTCGGGACCTTTGTAGGGACTGGAACGTCGACTGTCAACTGACGGCCCCTTATAGTCCTCAGAGCAATCCAGTAGAGCGTTCTAACCGCGTCATCAAAACCTTGATATCGCAATTCGTTGGTGAAGACCACCGATCGTGGGATGCTAAACTAAGTGAGTTTAGATATGCATTAAACACAGCGAACCACGAATCAACAAACTTCACGCCAGCCATGCTTAACTTTGGACGCGAGCTGAGACTACCTAGAGCAAAGTGTGGACCTGCGTTTGATTACTCCGGCGACCAGGAAACGACTACACGAGGAGAATGACACGAACAACGAATGGAAGAATTTAAAAGGATTTATCAAAGCTGTCATCGCAATTTAGCCCGTGCCTTCCAGAGGCAGTCTCGATATTATGACCTCAGGCGACGAGATCATAACCTCCGTGTTGGACAATTGGTCTGGAAAAGACACCATACCCTGTCTTCGGCTCCTGAAGCGTATGCATCGAAGCTGGCGCCCCGTTTTGTAGGCCCCTTTGAAGTAGTTACGTTTAAAGGCCCAAATATCGTCGAGTTAAAAGACCGTTTGACGAACAAGACTCAAACGGCCCACGTAAAAGACTTGAAAAGTTACACGTGGTCGGACTAAAGGGAGGAAATTAATAAATAATATATATCGTTAGTGGCTCAGTGAAATTTAGTGGTAGTTTGTTTTGGATGCATGAACGTAAGCTTGACGAGATGCTTTATTTGCAGGCTATATTGAAAATACTGCACGAGGTTTGTAGACAGCTTCCTGCTTGCGAACGCCTGTCCCACGCTTCTGTAGCTACGTAGAATAACTCAGTGCGAGCTAGCATGGAGTATCTCCGGCCAATACTACAGCCGAGTTTTGGAGAATTGGACTGCCTATTCCCTGGTCAAAGGATTAACGGAGACGTTATTAACGCGTACATGCGGTTGTTGGAAAGGAGGAGTATTTTCTACGCCACCGTACCTGTGACCTATTCTGTAGACACATATTTTTTGAGACCTGGGAAAGAGGGGGCTACGATCGAGTGAAGAGCGCATTTAAGGGGATCAACCTCTTTTCTAGGGACCTGATTCTGTTCCCCTTACACTTAAGGGACTACGAGGGAGGTCACTGGGCACTTATCGCCGTGAAACCAAAACTCAACCTCATCAGGTCACTCGACTCGTTGGGACAACCCCGGACTAAAGAGATGCGAGTGATCCTCGAGTTTATGGAAAATAATGCAGCGGAAAGGAAAGTAATATTTGACAGGGACGTTTGGATAATATGTAACACACCAGACGAGTGCCCCAAACAACAGAACGCTACGGGCTGTGGAGCGTTCGTATGCGCCTACGCAGAACTCTTGTCAGCGGGGGACACGCCGTCGGGGAAAACCATCAACCCCCTGAAAACGCGAAAAGACCTAGCTCGGGCGCTTAGGAGAGGGAAAATATCCCAGGAGGACTTCCGGGTCTACGGCGAGGCAGGAGACAGGATGTCAACCGAGAGGGTCGTCGCGGTAGCCGAGGAAGACTTCGTTTTAATCAGAGAGCTAAGCGAGGCGATTGGAGATTTAGTTCCTGCGTCCCCGGAACTCCCGCTAAGCAGAGGAGAGGAGGATGACTCCGGGAGAGGCATAGTTCTACCGGATCTAACGATGGAAGAGCCTGCGGTGATGACGCCGAGAACCAATACTCCCACGGACGAGCGGACGTCTTCCTGGCTGTCTATAACAGCGAGTGAGACGTGGGAGATGGTGGAAGATGAAAATTGCATCGCGCCGGAGATCCGAGTGTCAGCACCCGCCGCTAAACCCAGGACGCCAACGAACCCAGCAGTAGCGACGATGACTTGTGGGGATGCCCGACATAGGCTTTCCCGTACGAATGATGACCATTTGTCAGTTCTTCGGAACGGCCTTGGGAGTAACCCCCGCGTATGGAAAACCAAACGCCCAAGACACCCAGTAAGGGTAAGGCTCCAGAACCCTGATGGAACGTGGTACCGAACAAATGCGAAAAACGTTACAAAGAAACCAAAGTAAAGGGCAATAGCCTCCGGAAGCAGTGATTTGTCTTCGATACGTAACGGCCCCGACATAGGAAGCAATCTGCAGTTTAAGTTTAAGTTTTCCAGAAGAATCCTTTAGTTTAACTTTTCTCATTTTGTTTCCCCGAAGTGGGTGGGGGATGTAACATGTCATTTTTAAAGGGGGTTTAAGTAAGGCATTTTTATAATTTTTTTGAGAGGAGAATATTTTTTTAGTTAATGACATGTTATGATTTGTATTTATTCCACCTACAAATATACTCAAGTAGCTCAACATCAACGCAGGAGACGTTAGCTGACGAGGTCCGGCTCGACCGGGTAAGACACAGAGTTTCAGGATACATCCGCCGGAGTTCGCTTCAAGGGCTGAAGCGCCTTACAGCGGACGACTCCAGTACTACAGTACGTAAGTACGCTGTGCCTGGCTTCCTCGCTCTCTCGGTCGCTGTCTTTCGGTCGGTGTCTAGCAGTCGAAGTCGTCGAGTCGGAGTCGCCGCCCCCACACACGCCACGATAAAGTGCAAGTAAGTAGGTACTTATTTACCTGCCAAAACACGCCTTTACCTGAACTTGCCTAGTCACTAACGATAGGATAAGTACATGGCATTACGTACTTAAGCTGCTAACAGAATATAATTATAGATATAAAGTTTAGCAAGAAAACAGATCAGTACGAATAGGATTAGGTTGTATTACTAGTAAAGAAGAGTTTAAATTAAGTTTTACTCCATTTATCGTTTCTTTTCGAGGCCGCTGGGTCGCTTGACGTACGTTGGCACCAGCGCTCCTGAGCTTCAGGCTAAGCGTAATTTAATTTAGTTTTACTTAATTATCGTTTCTTTTCGAGGTCGCTGGGTCGCTTGACGTAAGTACGTTGGCACCAGCGTTCCTGAATTTTGGACTAGGATTGAACGTAGTTTAATTAAGTTTATCGTTTCTTTTCGAGGCCACTGGGTTGCTTGACGTATGTTGGCACCAGTGTTCCTGAACTTCGGGCTAGGCGTAATTTAATTTAGTTTTACTTAGTTTATCGTTTCTTTTCGAGGCCGCTGGGTCGCTTGACGTACGTTGGCACCAGCGTTCCTTAGTTTCGAGCTCGAGTCGAGCTAGGCGCGAATTTGAGTGAACTAGTGTTCACATTTAGTTTTTATTCAGTTCGTCGATCCTTTTCGAGGCCGCTGGGTCGCTTGACGTACGTTGGCACCAGCGTTCCTTAGTTTCGAGCTCGAGTCGAGCTATGTGTGATTTCGAGCGAACTAGTGTTCGCATTTAGATTTATTTAGTTATCATTTCTCTTTTTTGGCCGCTGGGTCGCTTGTCGTAAGTTGGCTCCGGCGTTCCTAGTTTTCGAGCTTCAGTTGAACTAACAACTGTCGTATTAGGGGACGTTTAGGTAGGGGAACAGTCATCCTAAAGCAAATGCTGACGCCTTCCCTTTATTCCCTTTCGTTTCCGAGTCTGCGATGATGAAAGCATGTTGATCCGTTGATCATCGGTGCTGTATTTGCTTCGGCTTTTGGTTTCACATTGATTCGGTTCTGAGCTGAACTTGGAAACTACCTCTCCCTTTCGAACCCTGGTTTTTACCCCTCTCGACTGTTCTATCCGGTGTCTTAGGGTTATATATTTTTATAAACTATCCCTGACCCGATTAAACGTTATAATTTCTGTGAAAAGGTAACTACCTATGGTAAATGTAATCTATATCAAGTAAAACGTATTTATAGTGTCGTAAAAGATTTTCTGTTGTTAAACTTTAAAATTTTTTTTACATATATGGGTCTGAAAATTCTTATAAAAATTTCTTCTATTTGCATTTATAACATTTACTTCTGCTTAAGATATTTCCGGGGCTGTAGTAGCATTGGCTTTTTGTCCCGATGAAGGAGACAATTTAATTGATGACATTGGCCTAAAAGTCTTCTTCATTAAAGAAGTATCAACTTCAGGCTCTTGCAGTCAACTTTAAATTTCAGATATTTTTGGTGTTTTTTTTTGGATTGAGGAAATATAATTGTACATAAGTCTAACAAAACAGGCGTCTATTTAAATTTATAATAATCTACATCAGGTATAAAAAGTTTTCGGACCATAGTGGTATTTTCATTTTCTTGAACTGTACGTACGTATATCTGAAAGTTTAGTTATGTTATAAGCGACTATTTCTGGTCTGAGTTATTTTATGGAAAATTTTCTGTGTAAGGCAAAATAAACATGTACATAGATTTTTACCTCTTATAGATATCGGGACTTTAAAAGATCAAGAATATGGTTCTTTATGTATTAAAAGCCCTGTTTTAACCCCTAGGAGTAGTCGATAATCGTAAAAAATTGTTGTATTAAGTGATGAGGCTACGTTTTTTTTATAAATTTCGTCTTTCTACGGCATGGAAAAGTTTAAAAACAGAAAAATGCCAATGATGGTTAAACCAAACGAAAAACGGTTATATAGAAAAACGCGGTGGAGAAACAAACACCTGTTTCTTTTGTGAACATGACGCACATGTGAGAAACATTTTATAGTTGTAGAACATCGAGAAATTGAAAAAAAAATAGATTTTATGTATTGCTGCTAAACTATTTCAACAACATCACGCAATTTTGCAGTATGAATGATTGATCTCAATGAACAATATTTTAATGTCCGTTGATAACACTCTGTAAATACAGAAAACAAAAAAAATCTTTTTTGCATTCACAGTACATTAAAAATATGTAGATAATAATATAAGTAAAGTTTAAAGCATAGGGTATTGCATTGCAAACATTCGACTCCTTTCACTGTAGATTTAATAGGAATGTTTTGACCACAAACAGGAAAAGCAATAACGATATTTCAGAGGCTGATAAGGGAGTGGAACGCAATGATTTAACACAAACTATAAAGACAAGCAGGAAATTGGCTGAAAGCCATCTTTTGTATCTATTCTTTGTTATATAGGCATATATTTTTCTTTTTCTTTATGAAATAACTTTTAACCTTACAGAATTCTAATAAATGTTTAATGCTGCAATAAATA
The DNA here is from genome assembly GCF_021130785.1 of Homalodisca vitripennis. Lineage (NCBI taxonomy): Eukaryota > Metazoa > Arthropoda > Insecta > Hemiptera > Cicadellidae > Homalodisca > Homalodisca vitripennis. Next base: position 47,894 of record NW_025776378.1, read on the forward strand.
AAAATATACAATGTTATATCCGGGGATCCGTCGAAACGTACCGAGATTGCAATTTCAAAGTACTCAAACTTTATATAAAACGAACCAATACAACATTAGGTATTCATTATATTTAACTGTAGCTTACTGAGAAATTTTTAACATTAACCTTAAAGTACATTCTGTATGAATATTTATATTTTAAACATGGTTTTTATTGTTGTAGTCATGATTAATTATGTGATTCTGTTGAAAGTTAGAAGTTTTGAAAGTTAGAATGTAGTTAATAATTAACGGTCCTACGAGATATTAGTATAAAATTTAATAATATTCTTCCTTATACAAATTTAAATCTGTGTATCAAGTGTAAAACCTATTGACTACTAAATCAAACGTTATCGCACAGTAAGATAGAAATAAAAACAATCACACGGTTATAATAATGGTATATTGGGTCCTTGTTAACCAACACAAACAAAATTACAAGTTGAAAGTAAGTACTGTGATTGAAATTTTAAAAATATTGTGGCTGAGCAACGTAAGCTACCTTACACTTTGCTTGTTGGATGTCGTCCGATATCGTCATTTTGCTGTTCTACTCGTATGTCGGGCGGTATCAGACATTAAAATAATGACAATTTTACTTAGTTTTCAGACGGTATATTATTTTAGCAAACATTTTGTATTGCCCTCTATGAAAATATGAAAAATATTTTCCTTTAATAAATAAGGGGAGAGGGCTATTTCTACTTTGGTCAAATCGCCAGAACAACAATATTGCCAAGCCATTATCTTATAAGCATTGATACCAAGTTTCGGGAAGATATATTTTAAGAGTTGTATTTGTATATGTTGAGTTTTATTAGACACTCATCCTAATAAGAACTCATTGTAAGTTTTATAACTGATATTATAATAAAGTATAGCTTGATTATTAGTGTAATTTTCATATCAGCAAATTTATTTCAAATTTTCTACTTATAGTCAAATATAAAATTCATCTTAAATTTTATTTGAATAAAGTCTTTATTCAAACTAAACTATAACACCAGAATCACCTTACCATTACATCAAATACTATGTTCATATATATATATGTATATATATATATATATATATATATATATATATATATATATATATATATATATATATATATATACTTTTTGACCAAAATGGTCTTTTTAGACCTGTAAGGGTTTATAAATTATAAAAATACGGAAATGACGTTCACACATGGTTCACTCATTATCGATCATTCCCTCTCTCTCCCATGATATAACCAATTGGATATAAAATACACATGTATAATACTTATTTATTGATAATAATAAAGGTACTCTAGAATCAATTAAATTTGATAATTAAACTAGAACTAAAAATGCTCGAAGAATCGAAGGATACTACAGAAATGTTTTTATAATGAATCAACTAAAACACAGACAAACGGTCATACTTTAATTTGACATTTGACCCCAATATCAGTTTTTTATATGATCTTTTAGATCAAATAATTAGACTATTGGGTATTGTGGCATAATTAATGTTGTCTGTGGCCTACAAATTACACAGATTATTTCAGATTTCATACTTAATAATTGTTTTGAAAAAAGATGTAAAATAATTTATTGTTATTAAGGATAACATTACTATTATGTATGATACCGCTGTGCACAGCAACTAGAAACTGACTCGTCACCACGTACAAGCCTCTATGGCCCATGTGGGACTAATTTCATTTATATTATGTGTACTGTGCTTGTTTGCAAATTTTGAAATAAAATTGATTTTGATTTGATTTTGAGATAATTCTTCATTGGACTAAGAAAAACCAATATACCAAGTTTCTAGTATATATGGACTTCCTATGAAGAGAGACCGCACATACAGAAAGTAAGACAGATATAAAAGAACGCACTGACATTTGATTTATGGCTCCATAAAAAACAGAGCTTTCATATGGGCCAAGAAAAATCAAATGTGCCAAGTTTTAAGGTCTTAAAAGGCCTTCCTATCGCGCTAATGACTCTGTCGGGCCTGTAATTTTATAAGCAGCCCATCCAAAGGGTCTCAAGAACCACCGTAAATTGTTACATATTATCTTTCCCTAATTGTTGAAAACGTACGAGAAAGGTAGGATACCATAGACGTTAAAAATCAAGCAACTGATTACCAATATTTCTAGTAACTATGCATAAATCGAGTAGCGATAAAGGATTTTGGTAATATGATTTTTGAACATTATAATACCTAGAGCAAAGTACAGCAAAATAAAGTTTTGATTTTCGAAACTTTCTAAGCGTTTATTTTTAAACCTACGGATGAGTAGTAGAAAATTCAAATAGGTTTTTTAAAATAGTTATATTTAAATTCCGTTACCCTCAATTTTTCTGTGGCTTTTAAGAATGAACTTTTAATGGACTCCATTCGCGTATACTCTTTCAAATAAATATAATTTTTAATACAGTGTTGATTTTGGTGTAAAATTAAGGTTGGCTTATTATAAATACTGTATTTATCGTTATATCTTTATATGGAAAGTATATTATCAATTAGGTATCAGTCTTTTACAATTAATTCGTTTAGATAAATAAAAATGAAACATAACTTTATTTTAACAACTACACATCTATAATATACATACAAACACAATTTATAACAGTTATATCACATTTCATTCCATGTATTTGCACATATTTTTAACCGATATTCATTAACTTCCAATGGATGTGTTATCTACTGTGACGTCACCATGAAATTTCCGAAATTAATAAAAAATAGAGAATGTTTTCCATAGTTATGAAATAAATAATCGCTAGTAATAGCTATAATAAAACTTTTTCAGCATATAATCATTACTGCCACAATTATAAACGTTTGAAACGCGAGTCTACAATTATAAAATGAGTAAAGGATACAGAGTTATACGTTTAGGATGTTTAATAAATACCCAAACTGCACTTCGTTTTACCAATATTGTTAGCGCCAAGAGACATTAGGTGTTCCAGTTTGTCAGTGCCTTAAAACTCTCAGAATATTCCAAGGATGGTTGAGTCTTATATGCAAACAGAATTATTAGTAAACAACTCAATTAATCCCACTCCAATACAAAATCAAATTATAAAACGCAACATCAAAGTAAAGAAATACTTGTGTTTATTCCAATGTTCTAAAGTATACGGTATTACAAATTAAGTGAGCCGTGTGAGATCCAACAAAATCACTCATAATTAGCTTATTTTGTGAAAGTTGCTCAATATGCCTGTGATGTCGGGCAGTGAAGAACTTTCGTCACTAAAACTTAGAATTTTCCTTTAAAATGGATTCCTTTTAACGGGATAAACAAATCATTGGAGTAATATTTCGTGATGAAACTGACATACATGAACTTAATTGCAAATAACGACACTACTTTTGTTTTCTACATTTGTTTTACATGCTTAATATACAGTTGTACAATATTCTTTTACTTACACTTATAAAAGTATAATATTTTATTTTTATTTTATTAATATCATTTTAAAAGGATTAGTATCTTAAATTAATTAGTAAAAGTACTCATACTAATGAGTATAGCATCTAAATTCTCACGAGGTCTCAGACTTGGTTTTGGGAATCTGGAATTATGTTTGTCTGAGGAGATAAAAAAGAGTCAGCGAAAAAAGCTCAAAACGAACTCTTGTATCGTTTCAATATGATATATATACCTAGATTACAAAATAGAGTGTGGTTAAGGTGAAAAGGTATTCTCACTGTCCCATGAAACGCACAATTGAGTGAACTACGATGTTTTATATATCGTTTTATATATCCTAAATCGCGGTTGATCACCCAAGCTATTATAGTGGGAAGGTTTTATTGAATAGTAAAGTTGATTACAGCTCCATTTCAACTTTCGCTGAGTATAGCGATAGAAATTTGGCGCCGTTACAGACCTGACTTCTGAAATTTGGTTTAAATTTCCGTCAGAAGAGATCAAAAAATGTTGGCGAGGTGGTGCATTTTATTCTTAATTAATTACTATATATATATATATATATATATATAAGTTTTAGTTATATTGGAGTTTAGTTTAAATTGAGGAATCAATTATATATAAAATACTTGTGAAATGTCGTATATTAGTTCCTTTTTTATTTTAATATCTCAATATACAAAGTATTCTACCATTCTTCTTGTTTTGATTATATATTTATTCACATACGAGAATAAGAAATAAAGAAGGTTTTCTGTTTTTAAATTTGAATTTCTTCTCGTATTTAATTTATATATATATAAAACATACCTCTCAATCTTCTTAACAGATCATGAAAAAATAGGTTATTATTTAATGATTCTTAAAAATAATAAATATTTAAATTTACATTTTTTGCTAATGAAAACTTAATATTTGTAAAGATTAAAATAAATAATAATATGTATCAAAACTAAAACATATACTCTACAGTTCAAGAGTAAAATTTTAAAAAGTTAAACAATCCAAAGCTAAAGGATCCAAAAAGTAAACAGTTCAAAAATTAAAACAATTAATATAAAAGTATCCTGTAATCAAACAGTTACGTTACACATAGACATAAATTAAACACTTTAAAACATTATAAATCTTTGTCTACATTAAAAAAAGTTCAAGAGTCGCAAATTGCCAGAAAATTTGTATATTTTCGATGCTGATATAAAAATAAATTATTTAATGGAATCAGACGTTGACTTAAAATTTTTGAGAATCAGCTCAAAAATAGGCACACTTTTTTCTATATATCTAGATGCTCACAGATTCATTATACACTGAGTTACTTCATTAACTTTGGCTATAATTGAGGTGCGTGTAGAATGAGTAGATGAGATGGCCATGCCCCACTAAGCAAATAACACGAAGCAACTAATCGAGCCAGATTGCCCGCTCCCAGGAACAGCTTGCTGCCAAATACTACACACAACTTGTGGCATGAATCCAACAAAGTGGCCTGCCTATTCATGGGCTATTGTCGCTACAACTTTACTGACACTATAGTAGAAGATCAAAACTTACTCCTTACCACATTTTGACATGAGAGATATTTAGATTATGAAATAGAGGAAACCTATATAAATATATTTCTCTAATTTAAGCATATCAGTAAATGTAATTTTTTAACAAAAAATGCTTTAGTTTATCATAAAAAATATTCTCATAAAGTAAGATAAAAATTAATAAAAAAGGGTTTTTTAACTAAGAAAATATATAAATACGCTTATGATAAAATATTGTAGTCTAAAATTATGTAATTTACAGGCTCTTGAATTCTATTTTCAGTACAGGAGAAAGCGTGGAAAAATACCTACTAACTTCAGGAAGTAGTAAAAGAAATCGTATATGAAAAGAAAGTAGTAACCATTAGATAGTAAAATCTTTTGTAATTTCCATTACACCACTGATAAAGGACGTAATCTATTTTTAGACGTAAAAAAACTATTGTTGCCTTTTTTGCGAAGTCTAGTTGCAAATTTCAGTTGGTTCGTGTCTGTATGGGAGCGCCGATTGCCGAGTTATCTAAGACGTTGGACTTTGGGTCTGAGTTAGACATAGCGCAGGTTCAAATCCTGTCTGTGACCGTAGCACTTTTTATCAGTGCAATCGACCTTGTACTGTATCGACTCTCCCCCTTATGCTGTTTCATGAGAACCTCGCACAGGCCATTGGCCCATGAGGACGGGCAGAATAAGGCATAAAAGGAGATCGGCTTCTCCTTAAAAAAAAATTAAATCATTTACTGTATTTTGTTACTTTTATCAATATATTTCAAAATTAAAAAACAGACCGGGAAACTCCTTAGACTTTAAGAAGTATTTAAAAAAAGTTGTAGTCTTATTCCTCAAGCCGATTTTCAAATTTGCACGTAGCAAAACATTTCTGTATTAATCATTATTATAGAATTTTATTTTTAAGATTTAAATCTATGTTATAAAGCTGCGACTAACTAATACGGAGTACCTATGTTAAAAATTGTGTTACATGAAAGCGTATGAACTGGAGAATACATGTCATATTCGTCGCAATTATTGAATACTCCATTAAGCAACACATCAGTAACTTATGCTTTTTTATCAAAGACCTCTTTGCAAATAAAAGAAATAGAAAGAACGTATATTTCAAAGTCGGTACAGTTTTCGTTATTGTTTGAACAGCAAACACATTCCGACGTCTTGTCTCTTCATGCACTCAGGCATATTATTATTCCTGAATATAACATTGTCTTTAAACATCTTCTTGCCTCCACTAAAAGCATATACCTTTTGTTTATCGGTGATTCTGAGCTAAGATTATACATTTAAAACTCATATTTATTACACGGATTTTTGATAATACAAAAATAAAATTTGAATATTTTATCATACATCGACCTTAGCCATATGTTTATATTCGGTAATTCTCCCTTAATCTTAAACGTAGTACTGTTTAATATTAAACATCATCTATATAGTGTATATTTTAAAAGAGTGTTACAAACCTCTGTGGGTTATACTTAATCAAAAAAATTTATTCAAACCTAGGTCGAGAAATGTATCGTTTATTTGATAGCAGCCAAACTGTATTTTTGTTATATAATGTAAATATTATCTCTTAAACTAGATGAGCTAAAGAAATCAAATTTGGTGCAGAGGTTAGGATAAAATATGAAAAAATAAATATATGAACCGGGTTATTCTATGTTAACAAAATTATACCTCTTTAGTAAGACAATTTTATTTTAATCAAACGATATCTGGAAATCTGTTAATTAATAAGGTAGATGTAGCGTTTTAAAAATCCAAGTACTAAAAAATGTCACCTGTAATTTGGTAACACACCTTCAACTGCAATCTTCATGTGATCTTATAAGGAGGTAGTATTTATTACCTTTGTTTCTAGAAGCTTCGTTGCACTTAGAGCGGATGTTCTCATCACCTCCTGGCCCAGAGGAGTCTATCCCTGGACAGCTTTAATTGCTAGTGTTGGGCAGGAGCTCATCGCTCCTGTAATGATTAAGCAAGCTAGCCTTTGAAGACTCTGTAACCTTTTAGCAGCTGTTGTTAGTTCCACTTTCGACTATCACACTAAGTCAGCATATGTGACCATCGGTTTTAATATAATTTCTTAAATCCAGTACATCATTTTGGGTTTCAATTCCCATTTAAATCCAAATAGTCTCTTTCAGGCCCCAAGAGCCATTGTTGCTTTGGATTTTCTGTTCTCATATGTGAGTTCCATGTGAGCCTCTCATCCAGAATTACACCCGGATATTTCACTTCCTTTGTTTGATTTATTCTGATTCCTTCCGGGACAGGTTGTGTAAGCTGGAACTTTCTTTCCCTAAGGTTAAGGTTATTACATTTGATTTAGATGGGTTGATCCGTAGACTTTCCTCATGACACGAGTTGCTTATGAGGTTTAAGTCTTCTGGAATTAGGAATTCCAAATTGCCTTTTTATTTTTCCGTTGACCATAAGCACTAGGTCGTTCGCATAGCATAGTAGCCTCGTTCCCCTCTTCTCTGCTTTGCTAAGAAGATCGTCTACTACCATCGCCTACAGTAGAGGAGACAGAACTTGCCCCTGGGGGCACTCTTTCCGGGCCGTGATTGGAGCAGATTCGTCTCCGTACTTTGACTTTACTTCTCTGCTGTTTGGAGGGCTAATGTACATTTGAAAACATCGGAAAAAAATTTTATTTCTACTAAAGGTCATTAATTGTAGATTTATGACTATGATAATATACTTATTGTAATAAAAATGCATGAGATCGAGTAAAATCTGTGAACTATAACACAATAATTCTGAAATATAAAATAAACTTGCATAGAAACTCTATATAATGATATAACTTTCGTATTCACTTATATTTTCATTATAAAATTGCATGGAACCAACTGAAAATAAATATCATTTCACTCATATGCGGTATCTAGAAATAGCATAGGTTACCGCATTGGAGAATTAGCAATCCAAAACGTAATTGTCACAGCTGAACTGGCTTCCTTTTATTTCGGAGATATGATCAATTTATCCCCACATGAAAGTTAACTATATAAAAACATAAAAGGCCACTTAGATAGATACATAAATCCACTATAAATTAAACAAACGTGGCCTGTGAAATGAAAATTGAGTTTTGAACGGCAAATATTAAATTCCGTCTAAATATGTGTTATTGAGTTTTGTAGCGTACTCCAAAATACTATTTGTTCTTTTTTTAATTTTGCAGAATTTATGGAGTATTTTATTACAAATGTATTCTTGTGTCATAATGTAGCCAGGAAACAGAAAATCTGTAAAGTTTTAAAGAATAAAACTTCCATTGATTTGGTAACTTTCCTTGTACATTTTATTAACCTAATTGTATCTCAATTCTTGGAATATCTTTAAAACTAGCATTTTTCTTAAGAACTGCAAGAACAAAAGTGTAAATAAGGAGTTTTCACAAATCTGATGACACTAAAACAATTTAAATCGAATATTAGATAACCGATAATCACAATATATATATTGTGACAATACATGGCCCACACTATAAGCTGCCTTTCATTCAGCTTTTGAATTGTTTACCATTCGCTGAGAACCTCAATGTGAGAAATTCCCGATATTTCTTTTTTTATATAAAAAGCATGCAGACTGATAGACGATGGAAAACTAAGTTTCAGAGATCAATGTTCTTATGTTTAGGTATTGTATATACCTGAGCAATAACGTGTTATAACTTTGTCCCTGTATATTAAAAAAGTATTATGTTTATCATGATATTTTATAATAAACCACGAATATATTTGTCAAATGGAATTATTTACAAGGGACAAAAAAGTTTTCCCTAAGCGAATTCTAGGGAGTTATACTGTTACACTGATAAAATATATCACAATCATAAACTTTGGTAATGAACTTGATCTAATAGCAGCTTTTATGAGCTAAGATCTACATCAAGCTTATGTTGCAGGCTGTAATATCGCGGAGCGAGGCCATAACTTGGAATGAAATTATTCTTTATACCAGTTATGGCACCGAATCTGTTTAAGCAACTGTAATAGACTTTTTGATACTAGGCTTAACTCATCAGGGAACGTTTACATTTATTATATCTAAATAAAATACAGTAAATTTAACAAATATTGTTACAGGCTAAGCTTTAGCAAAGACCATCACTCTAGAAGTTTTATTTAAGGCTGTATGTCTATATGTCTGTCTTATGACAAGATATCTCGTAAACAAAATTACCAGAAGTCTTGAAACCTTATATGAAGCATTTCTATATGATCTACACTGAGATCGATAATAGCACTAGTCACGCAATACTTTTTAGTCGATTGTTAATGAACATTTATATTTGTCCTAGGTAGACATGATAGTAACGAGTAAACTGCAGGCTAAATAAATTTTTAATCAGATTGCTTATTTAATACCCGACTTAAACATCTGGCATTCGTTTCCATACGGTAAAAAGAAAATATAATGCAGTGGAATGTATATATTAAAGGTTGGGGACTATATCTCCCTTATCTCTTCCGGAATTTTTATTATTTGAACAATTGTATCAAATATAATGTAATTAACAAATGTTTAATTTATATATATATATATATATATATATATATATATATATATATATATATATATATATATAGAAATAGACTTAATCCGTATACTTTAAGTTTTGCATGTCACGTAATTTTTGTGCGTTTTTTGTATTGATTCTCTTTCTGTTCGTTTGCTCATATGTCTTGAGAATTATATGAATTATACTCGTATATTAAAAATTTTTATACAATATTATTAAACCCTTTTAGGCGACTGATGGTGTGGTTTACTCCTACCTTTTGTAAGTATCATTTATTAAGTGTTATGATTGTTATAATAATGAAGAAAGACAATTTAATTAACAATAAAGTACTAAGCATATCTGTATGCCATACTTTCTTACTTTCTCTATGTATCGTTAGTTAGAACTGCATTTCAAAATGGTGTTAATTAAAATTTTAATCAACATTAAAATTAAACCTTTAATAAATCTGTTTATCTATAGTTGTTTTTGCCGTTGCTGGGTGTGGATCTTTTCAACAGTACAGCGTATTAAAAATATAAATTCACCCCGTTCATACAAGTGCTACATGTTAAATATTACCATATTTGAGAGTAAACTACAATTCCTCTAAATGGTTATCTATAACGACGAAATATTTGAGATAATTTAATGAACAGAGGGAAAATATCAGACAGGGTTAACTCAATAAATATTCATTTATAGTTTTTTCTCACATCTAACAGAGTTATGTCATTATTTCTGTACCTTGATAATGTTGGTGCGTTCAAGGATACTGAATCATGGCAGGCACTAAGTAGTATTGGCATTGTACTCTACTGTTTAAACTTTGGAGGAAATTTTTAGCAGACGTAGACGTCCAATTCCAGGAGACGTCGTCTTTTTGTGACAGTGAAAGAGAAATGGAGCTGAACTCAGCATTCAATAATATTTTATTGTTAAGAACTTATAGCATTATACAGTTTTTTAAATATCCTAAAGCCTTAATACCAACACCTGTTGAATATTAAAGCATATCTCGACACTAATAAATTTTTGTCTATTCGTCGAAGTAGATTACTAGAATTGCTTTTCATAAAAAACTAAAATAAATTACAGGTTTCTAATCAATAATGAGTTGGAACGTTTTCTTAAAGAGAATTATAACCTACAAATTCTTGCGCTGTTTCTATGACATGTAGACATTTCCTTCAAGTTTTGATTCATCTTAAAATCTCTCCTTCACGCATTATAGGGCAATATTTATCTGATACTGATAACAAGTGATTGATCTAGTACAAACAAATTAGTAGTAATTCTTTCCTTTCCTCTACACCCCCTACCCTTAGAAAGACTCCTCAGAATTCTGCCACCAGTTTTAACTAAAAATCTTTTCAAATGTTTTTCAGGATTAACTAAATTTTTACTTTATGGTGTTTTTCTCCCTTAAGATTATAAAAACGAGCTATCGACTGTTGTTAGGTAGATATATAGTTTATGTTTAATTTGTTATTATATTCCCAGTACCTAAATTATTCACCCTATTCATAACATAGCATACAGAAAATTTTAACATTTGCAAAGTCTGAATAAAAGATTTTAATGTGCCAAATAAGGGCTAATATGTCATATTAAATCCATTTTTTATATTAATTTAAGATATTCGTAGAAACAAATTATTTTATATCCATGTATTTCGACAAACAACTTCGACATTCAAACAAATTTAATTTCACACTACGAATCGTTAATTTAGTCTATGACAAAAAATTAATAACAGAGTAAAATTAACCAGATCAAAGTAATACGACCTCATGGCAAGTTATCAAGTAAGTTGTACCCGTATCAACTTAGTCGATTTGTATTAGACGTCATAAACTTACTTATTAATACTTTTTTCAAAAATTGCTACATTTACCAGAGTCATCCATGATTTACGCTCAAGAATTGTTTTGAACTTGACTTGCTTGATTGCGAATTTTTTTGACAAATGGCCAAAAACATTTCCCTTACTTGATTTAAAGTTAAATGGCAGTTTCAGAACATTTGAAATGACATTAATATATTTATCATAACTGCACTAGGGAATATATAGGAATTAAGCATTTCAAGAAGCATATGTGAATCACTAGGTACGTAATTCAATACGATATGGATTTGACTCACAGGATTTAACATAGAAATCACATTATAAACTAAGGGTGCAGTTGAATATCAACACATTATTATGTATTAAAGATACAACCAGTTAGCAGATTGCATCGATTTAAAAGTGTATTTGAAAAGTTGTAATCTGATTTCCCAAGAGTCTACAATGTGAGACTGGGTATGAGGTACTCTCGATATTACTACCCTTCTTAAGGTAGATGTGTGGTTAGTCTATTGATATACGAGGTTGATATTAGCTCTATTATTGATAGAGTATTTTTGGAAAGACGTATTATTGTAAAGAAAATTTAAAAACCATTTTGTTTTGTAAGTGTTAAAATGTTGAAATATAAAGATGTGATTTAAAAATCGGGATGGAATATTTTTAAGATTGAAAAAACCTCAGGTGTTAAAAGTTATGAGAAACCAAAGCTAAGTAGAAAGTAAATTTCTGTAATTTTTTTTAAGTGGGCTGAATAATAAAAATTAATGATTTTGAATAATCATAACGTAGTTTATATTGTATGATTTACAACAAGGACTTATAATAAACATTAGAAGTTACGAAGGTCAAATTTGAAATAGAATCTCTCTCTTCGCTGAAAATTGCATTATAGTCTAATCCGTCTTTGACTATTTACTTACTATTTTACTTACTTTCTCACGCCTGACTCGTCACAAGAGTTGGTTAATATTTAAAACCATTGGGTTAGGCCTAGAACTACACGACTTTTGGAAAAATAACTAAGAAAGAAATCTCAGACGGTTTATATTTATATCACGAAATTAATAATTATGTTTTACCTCTTTTGCTTAACTTATTAAAAAAGATGGGGAAGGGGAGTTTACACTTTGAGTGTATAATTTGAATCACTACATTGTTTGACACTTATAGAATTATTTTGAGTCAAAATTATAATACGAAACAACATAAAGAATTGTTTAAACATTTACAAAATGGTTAGGTATATTAAGAGAAACGAGATATATTATATTACGAGATAAAGAGTATTATTTGTATGCAAAATTAGACGTCAAATTATTTTTTCATTAAATATTTTAATGATATCCGAATCCTTCTTGTACAATACCTATTTGCAATATAACAATTTATTTGTTTAGACTGTATTAAAAACTAAAGCGTTAAAATTATGGGGTTGGGGTATATCTAGTTATGAGGGACCTCGTAGTTCTTGGAACAGATCAAAGGATTCTCTAAATATACTCGCTACATACGGGTTGCAAAGATGTTTTACATTACAGGCAGACCTACAGAGTATGCTTTATTAGAGTCCAAAGACACTTCACTAGGATAATTAAATGAAATGAAAGTAAAGTAAATATTACTTTTAAACAGTTTTTATGGTTATTATTTCATAAAAATATAATATAGATACAAAAACATATAATTTGCCTATGGATTTAGTAAATAAATTATGAGCAATAAAGCAGTAAGCGAAACCGTTATGATATGTAATAGAAATATTTAAAATATATCTACATTAGTAAAAGAATATTATATTTCCTTCTAGAAGATCATTTGTAGAAGATGAATTTTTATCCGTAAAATTCCCAGGTGTTACGATAACCATAACGACTATTTCGTTAATAAACTATATTACTAAGGACATTACACTATAGTTATTCCTGGGAAGCATAGCTAGGCTCAGAGATGGCAAGGGTTTAAATGACCCAACAGAATAACCAGACTAATAGGGACGGAAACGTGTTTACACAGATAAGCGGTAAATTTTTTACTAGGATTTACTTATTTATAGATGAAGTACGAAATGAGCTTCGAATTACAACTCGTTTTTTAGTTCTATGTGTATTATTGTATCTGTTGAACCAAACGATGTACAGCAATATCTTCTCCGAATACACAATGCATAAAGTCTAACTAAACGTTACCGTTTTTTTGTCATATCAGTAAGTCATAGTCATCTCGTCTAACAATGCTGACCCTAATGTGTTGGTCTCAAATACTATTCTTTGCATTTAAGCTTAATTAAATGGACCAAAATCATATTTTAAATTGTAAGTATTGCCGTATATAAGTGAAGTTCACTGATGTTTTAATTTAAAACCTTACAATATGAAACGTACCTTAATTAATTGCTCATTTTTAACGCTATATATCATCAAACGGTGAATTACTTATTTAAAAAAATATTTGACTGTGTCTTAAGTTTACGCAACTAAATTACCTTAACAGAATTAGTTATATAATTTAGATAATAATTTTAGATATATATAGGCTGTTAGAAAAAATTATAATTGTGAAACGTTATACTTAATATAAATATGGTTTATAAGTCAATGAAAGACAACACCGTAGATAACGTTGTCAAAAATGTTAAGAATTAATACAAGTACGTTACAGATATATGTTTGAGTTATTTAAGATATATTGTCAGTGAAAGATCTTTAATGATGAAAGACACTGTTGAAATACTCTACCTTAGAACGGGAGAGAGTTCCTACAAAGATACACGAGTTCCCATGAAAAATGCAACGGTTTCTTTAATGTATTTTAAGATTTCCGTATGTGTACTCATTACGGAACAGATTTTTCTAAACACGTTTTTTATAATATTTTATAACAGTATATAATTTTTTAAAAATAATAATGCAGGAGAATAACATGATTTTAGTTATGAAAACAACACTTTCTGTACACATTTTATTACGCTAGAAGGGTTGATAGATTTAATGTTTAATTATCTGTCTGAACATACTAACCCATAGACTTCATGTTTTTGGAGGTAACTTTCTCTGTTCTGAAGTGATAATTTAGATTCTGGTACATGGAATTTTTCAGTACGTTCGTAAAATCTTTTACACTGGTCTCATGTTCAAGCGTGCTGAAGGCGCAAAATTGGCAGAAAATATTAATGTAACACGTGATATAGTAAAACATGTAGCATAACTATTTTATTGGAATGAAATGTGACTGGAAGGTGACACGTGTTGTGGGAATATAAATTTGATCTATATTGAAATATAAAATAATGTGTATTCTTCTACTTTCTTGTAGTTGTATATTGGTTGAATCCCACTCATTGTAACTGTATTACCTTCATTAACTATAAATTATATTTTTAAGTCCTGTCATTAATGTAAAAAAATTGGATTGGCATTGATGTTTATTTAGTACCCCTCAGGTACATGGTTATTAGACGTGTTTGGGCCACAAAATGAGTTTAAAGGTACCAAGAATAATGAAAAGAAATAATTTATTTAGTTGTTATTATTACCAATTGTATAGAAACGTCATATTAGATATACGTGTGTTGCAGGTTTCATTGTGATCTACGAAGTTCTCATCACCATCATGGTTTCTTGCGTTTGTTTCAGAGACCGCTGAGTAGCCTTTACGCTATATATACGTGTGGAAATAATTGGTGGAAATAATATACTTTACTCTACAGGCACTTGATAACTTAAGTTAAATATACAACTTATTAATGTCCCTATTCAAATTAATAGTTTAAAACTAAAATATGTATGAAACTCGGCAATTAATAATGGAAAGAGTAATTAAATTGACGTAATGGTATTAAAACTATATACGTTTAGAGTGTATTGTTATTTGCTATATAAACTATATTCTAATATGTTTTCTTTATTTGTATAATTTATATTTGCTATCTGTTAGAATATTTTTTGGTCAGTACTTTATTTAAAATAAATGGTTTGATTTTTATGTAAACTACTTTGTTAATAGAATTTCCATACTGAAACTAGCATCCAGGTTTGTCTCTTTCGCACGCAACAGCCGTTTGTGGTCAATATTGGAATTTGTATATTTGAAATACGTTGTAAATATAGTTTTTAATTAAAATTTGACTGGCATTAAATTATTTCTAAACCTACATACTATACTAAAAGTATTACATAGATATAGCTATATAAGTATTTAAAACGCAAGTTGACCTTAGTGGAGATTAGAATGAGTAAACGTTTCCGGGAAGACATATCCATCAATTATGGAGCTTCTACATAATTTTTCACTTAACAGAACACATACATATTATAATCGTAACCATTCACTTTGAGCTGCTATGTATTACTTTTCCGTACATATGTAGTTTTTATTACTTTATTGTGTCTAGAATTTAAAACACACAAATTAAATGTTTTTGTTCTATGACCATAACTGTAGAAATTTTGACTGATTTTTAAAATGAATACGACATTAATAGTTTTAAAATGTAAAGTTATGTAAAACTATTCGAAGTCTTAGTATGTTATAAAGTGAGTTAACAAAAATTTAATCAAAATCTGAAATAGGCAACGTGAAATAAACAAATATTCATTATGGTCGACTTTTTTGTTTTAGGTGTCCTTGTATTGAGGATTAAACTTTTCTTTCAAGATTAATTTGTTACTGTCACTTCTTATTGAGATTTACAGCGTTTCTCTGAATCCATATTTCAAGTTTAAGGAAATTTTATGATGATCTAAATTGAATTTCGCCGTTCTTTAAATATTTTCCCAAAATCTAATAACTCATAGACACTAATTAAAAATGTAAACATTTTGTCGACCTGATTGAATTCGTACATAATTCAACTAGTATTCTCCATCTGAGTTACATATTTCAGACCTGGGAGTTCATTCTGATCATTATAAGTCAAAGGCAGGATAATATCAGAGTTGAACTATAATCCTGAGAATAGTAACTCCATGAAATCGGGAACTCCTATGTCTTTGAATTCTTCCTTGACTCTAAGATCTCAATCCTCATCAAAATTGTACAAGGTGGTAAGCTGTGTCATAAAGTGGAAACAAGTGAATGTAAGCTTCAATTACTCATAAATGTTCATGCAATAAATGATTACAGGTGTTTAATTCCTCACACCCTAGATTTCACAATAGGCATTAAAGCTTGTAATTCCTCTCAGAATGTAATTTTTACAGACTTAATTTAAAGGTAACACTATGCGAAATATTTCAGCAAGCCGGCGGATTTCCAAATGCAGGGAAGTATAAATAACCTTGAAGACAGGTTTTCAAGAAGCTTGGTTTGTAGATTCTACCAGCCACTAGTGTTTAAAAAAAATATACTTTTTGAGACCTACGAAGAAGCAAATCTATGGGAGAAAAGGTAGGAACAACTAAAACAGCTTCGAAAATAATTTGTTCCAGACTAATAAACCGGATTACTGATTGACTAAAAAACTTTAAAATGTTCACTAAATATAAAGATAGTCTTATTCCTGATGGTTTTATATGTGCTTTATTGTAGGGTTCATTTCCTAACGTTCTATAGGAACATTAAAAGTCCGATTTAAAATTAGATTCAATAACAGTGAATGGGTTACAAAATGGTGTTGTATATGTTCGAGAGCGTATTTTTTAACCCTTCCCACCATATTGATATGTTACACGTATAAAACTCTCAGTATGGTTGTTTCACCACAGTGTAGGATCGTTTGAGATAGAATCAGTATGTAGTTATCGTCTTTTGTAATATACGTGTCTCCGAAGTCGAAACGAAGGAGTTTGTTTTCAACTCGTCATTGAATTTTATGGATCCCTTCAGACGGGCGTTTACTCTAGTTTACAAAGTCAAGTCTGTAAAAGTGTCAGATTTAAGAGGTGCATGTTAATTGTAACACATTTTTCAATCCAGGAAGTTTCAATTCTGGCTGGTTTATACCTTCCAGTTGAACCCACACCAGACATAGTAAAAACCCATTGTCACTTAAATCTAGCCAACCTTATGAATGACCAGGAGCGGCACAACACTAACCGCAAATGTCGAGATTCTGGGGTGCAAGGGTAGTTCGACAGGTCTAGTCTATCTACTGCGGGAGATAACTTTTTTTGGCGTTTGTTCCCTAAGATAGAAAGGTTCTTGCTGGCCGAGGTATAACGGTGTCATAAGGGGGTGGCACCCCCTGCCTGCTTTAACTGGAACGGCTGGTTCATAGCTGGCGTCCCCTTCTTTCGACGAGACATGAAATGTTCAGTTGAGGTAAGTGCCTAAATTAGTCCTCATGGATCTCAACGGAGGCGGCCACTGACCTCAACATTACCTTCCAAAATACATGTTACTCCATAAGTAGTGCAAAGGTTCTTAGAGGACGAGGTGCAGTTTCTAAGCTTCTTATCCATAGAGAACAAAAAAAATAAATTTTACATAAAATACAATTTTAAACACATTTAATGTAAAACGTATTGAATTTCTATACGATAAAAAGTTTAAACCATGCAGAAAGTCTTGGAAAATTTTACGTATTATACTTGTATGTATTATGCTTTTAGCTATCTATATATGAATATATATTTTATATATTTTTAACGTATAGCTAACGTAAACTTTATTTTTAAATACTTCATGATCACGTCTTATTAAAATTCATTACATACAATTTTATAATTTACGTAAATTCAGATAAACTGTAGTTTATTGTTCAACATTTAAGTGGCGAAAAAACATGTAAAAATATTTACAGACAGAGTACGCATGTAGAACAATAGAGACCCGACTTAATATACTGTAACAGCTGTTATCAAACATATGAATATTACACCAAAGTCGTAGAGCCCGTGTTAATGTGTTATCACTTAAATTACTTTACCTACTACTATTTGAAAACCCTAATGTTGCGTTTCCTTGTTTATGTTCTAATATTGCTAATATTTTTCAATGAGCACATTTATTGGGGCCTATAAATAATAGTAAAATCTATTTCAAGATTTTGAAATTCTATCGGTAAAATTATCATCAACTCATTATGAATGGTTTCCATAAATATTTACTAATACGCATATAACATTATAAATTATATACGGATTTAAATAAATATTATTAGCAGAGCGTTAACGAATTCTATCGTCAGTGGGAATTGAACAATTTCCTTCAGTCGGGAATACATTATCTCGATAAAGCTCACTTAAAACGTTTAATTAATTTGTAACATTATAATCGATGTCCAAGTCAGTCCATTCAATCATTGTAGTGTTGTTGGTAACCATAATTTCTAAAATGCAGTGGCCCATTAAACAAATTTGTAAACACATTGATTACAGTGATATATATTTTTTTGGACACGGTATCTCATGTATACTTCAGATTTGCCATTTCGACTAAACGTATAAAACCCTAGCGTACCCTGTGACGCAACACGTATGTTACATACACCTATCTTGAATTGTAACTAGAATACAGTTAGCAATGAAAACTAGTAAGTGTAAGCAACTGAATAAGATACATTTATAAAGTTGACATGTTTATCAATTACTGATTTATCTGCAGTTAACATAAAAAAGACTATAACAAGAAAGTGGGCTGTTAAAAAGAAGTAGAAAATTTTATATAAGATAAGGTAACATATGTATGCAGTTCTAAACTATTTTTGCAAAATAAATGATGACAAGTCCATGACGTAGAGGATTGATAAAACACTCAATGACCTAGTTTGTCTGTTGAAATTATAAGGAAGTAACCGCATTTGATAATCAGTAGGAATTTAAAAATAAAGCTCTCAGGGTAGAAAAATGCGTGAAAGTTCGAGGGCTGTGTAATAATTTGCCAGTTTAGAACAGCTATCGTTATCCTGACTAAGATTGATATTATCTTTAAACCAAAGAAATAGATAGAATTTGTCCAAAATGTTAATTTAAATAATAACAATTTCAATATTCTGTACTCTACCATGCTTGTCAATAACAAAAACTTAAAAAGAAATCCAACTTAAAAATCTGATTACACATTTTATCGAAAAATACCTAATAACACTCTACCCTGTTTGTTCACGTTAGAACAATAGTTTATATTTATGTGTCTACACAGTAATTTGCTCTACTTTAGATATAACTCTCTGTCATATATATATATATATATATATATATATATATATATATAGTTCCGAAAATTATTTAAAGTAAAGAAAAAGAAGAATTCACATAATCCTTTAATATTTAGCCTAATATTGTCGTTTTCAAAAAGGATACAAAAAGTTTATATAAGCAAAGAATTGTTATATACACTTTATATATATATATATATATATATGTGTGTGTGTGTGTGTGTGTGTGTGTGTGTGTGTGTGTGTGTGGGTGCGTGCGTGCGTGCGTGCGTGCGTGCGTGTGTGTGTGTGTGTGTGTGTGTGTGTGTGTGTGTGTGTGTGTGTGTGTGTGTGTGTGTGTTTGTGTGTGTGTTGAAAATATTTTTCATCTTACTTGTATTCCTTATGCCCTGCTATCTTAACGCGATTTGGCCAGAAATATATTTTTGCGATATTTTTGTAATCTTTATTATACGTGTTATTTGTCCAAACAATTCACGTAGGCTTTACTTACTTTCTTGTATGTTAATATTATTGTCTAACATTTATAAAGTTTATTATTTTCTAAAGCACGGTCAAAATTTAAAGTATGTAGGTCTTTACCCCGTAAACTCTCTTGTCAAATTGACTGACTAATTTTAAATTAGCAAATAGACAAGAATGAAAATTTATTAAAATGTTTATCAGATCTGAGACACCAATCCCATAGCGGCTCCAAGCCGTGTTGAAATATGAGATTGTAGTGAACAGAGCACAGTTAATGTCAGCTGCTTACAGTATTATAAAATTAAACTATAAAATAATATGATTGACTTATGTATAACTATGCAGTTGGTAAAAGCAAGTAACCTAAGAAAACCTTTTTACTAGTGTTGCTATCCGGTATATTATTTTTATAGCTTTCACAATATTTTAGTGATTGCAGCGTTGATTTAGGCGTTCATTAGATTAATAATTAGACACATAAATAAAACTTTTAACTCATTACTGCATCTGAAACGTGATTTAAACCAGGTCATAATATGTTTTAAATCTTCTTTACTAAAACGATTAAAATAACGATTAAGTGCGAGGTATGAAAACAGAGCACTGTAATCATTAGGCACACCTGTTATGCACCATTAATCTACCACATAAACAATTTGCCGTACACTGCTTACGTTTCAATAATATTAAATAGTGAATTTCATTTCTTCATACGATAGTTGTAAATTTACATTAATTATACACTAGCAATTTTCCAAGGATTTTTAGGCAAATACGTGCTAAAAATTGGTTAAATATTGGCTTTTTCCTTTTAAAGTAATATTCAAAATTCTTAAAGGTAAAAGATATTCCCTGAAAGACAATACAAACTTTAAATCCCTAAAGATATAACATAAGAAACAGTATTTTGGGATCCTAATATTTAATAGTAAACACATGTTATAACTCAAATTTTTGCCAACATTCATTTATATTAGATTAAATATCTCCAACAGTTTATTAAGTAACCCTTAAGACTAATTTTTGCCAGTAGTGAGGAATTCTAATGTTGAAACTTTAAATTTCCAATAGTAAATTGTGGTTGTTTTCGTAGTTGTAAGTGGTTCGTCAGAATATTTTAGGTTCGTTTTTGCATCTGTTCATTGTTAACAGCTTTAGATATTACGTGATATTGCTAATTCCTCTTATTTTAGGCTTTTCCCGCGTATGAACTCTTCCGGCTCGGATAAATTATTATATTTCATACAAGGCTTAGTTTGCCTTGTACCTTGATCAAGAAGATGGTTAAGTACGCAGATCTAGAAGCCTTCGTCTGTTAAAATATACAAAGGGGTTTTGTACTCTTTATATCAGTTAAGTAATAATCTATTTTTGATATCAACAATTTAATACTGATCAAATATGGTATATTTGATAAAGTACGTAGATAAAGTATATTTTAGGGATGACTTCATGATATATTCTTACTCTGGACTAGAGAGTTTTCAGGAAAATGTTAACACAATAAGTTTTTTTCCATTTAAACCTAATATATAATTTCAATGTATTAAAATATTATGAGAACAATGTCAACACTCTTATTTTTAGCTGTGCAATGTATATGAAACTTTATCTGTAGGGTATAGTTTTGAATATTTAAATTGTAAAGTAAAAAGGTTTATAGAACAACCGTAATATATAAGAATATTAAAATGCATTTTGACGTGCATTCATACTTTTAAAAGATACATGTTTAATAATTCATACTCAAAATAAGGACACAAATATGTTTAAATTTGAAGACTTTTGTTACGGAGCTAAAAACAAAAAGGACAGCAGGATAACACTTCGCAGACGCTTATTCAAGTCCGTGGACTTCCATATATCACTATCAAACTGGTTGAATCCTACTGAAAATAAAGCTACGTGTAAAATTTCAAATATGGAGGCCAATTCGTTCTAAAAATTTTATTATTTGCCATTTAAAAATAAAAGTATGTGTTATAAGTAATTCTTTTTTATCTTGTAGGTCAAATTCTACATTCTTTTGAGTGATTAAAAGTACTGTCCTGCCAAGTACAGTCTTATCTGTGGCAAGGGGTTATACTAGTAACTGTACTTCATTTTTAAGCTTTAATAAAATAAACATCTCAAGGCTGATGAACTAATTCTCATTACACTGGGGCTCATTTTCTGAGTAATACTGACACACAGTGAGTCAGCAGCTCACAATTTAGGGATTTCAAAACAGGTCATTTATGTTAAGTTTCATAACTAATAATTTATTAGTTTGCTTCTGGTTTGCTTCTGGACGATATTCGGTTTAAAATTATGTTGTAATTTATAACTAGGCAGGAGTACATCAATAAACGTGTCGCGTAAGAGCTTTCACTGAAGTTGCATCAAAAATTCAAGTCTTGTAGTTCATTTTATTCACTAAATATCCTACGGACAGAGAGAGATAGCTATTTATAGGCCAAAATCGTTCTCGAGATACATGCCGAAAGATAGAAGACGCTAGCACTAAAGCTCAGCAAATAAATTAGGCAATATAAAAGTAAACTTAAACAAATATACATTTGTCGGCAGAAGAATTGTATTTTAGGTAGGGCCACACACCACATCCGACTAAGACGGCAGCTACTACACTACCAATAGTAACAGTTTTTCATGATAAATTCTTAAAAAAGTCCATGTTCTTCTAAAAAGCTTCTGAATTTTTTTATTGTTTACAGAAAATGATTAATTGATTTCTTTACTGGAGATATTTAATTATTGTTCAACTTATAATTTTATTGTACTCAGTATTTTATACATTTACTTTTAATATATAATTTATTAGCTTAATCAAAAATTTAATTATTATAAAAAAAATCAAATCAAATCAAATAAGTTTTTTATTGCCGGAACATTATACAACGCATGGCAAACGTCATATTTTTACTGGCTAAAATTTTTGTCAAACACACCACAAGAAATCTCATTCAAACATACAATTTTGCAAACGTACCTACATCCATTCATTCACCAATTTCATTCAAACATACAATTTTGCAAACGTACCTACATCCATTCATTCACCAATTATTCCCACTTCCAGCGACGAATTTAATCAGTCTTTTTAATTAGTGGTCTTCCAATCATAAGCAAAAAACTCTAAAAAGCGTTTCAAACGAGTTTTTAACACTTTGAGTGTTGAAGTGTTTTTAATTGAATCTGGTAACTTATTGACGAATTGAACACTTGCCTGTGAAGGCAAGCGTTCATAAACCACCGTTCTGTGTCTACGCTTCTGTAGTTATCTCTGCCTCTAGTCTCATACATATGTATGTCTCGGCCTTTCGTCATGGCACAGTTAGACATACAAAACACAGTTGTTTCCAAGATGTAGAGACTGGGCAACGTCAACAGTTGCAAATTTTTGAAGGCTTCCTTGCACGACTCTCTAAATTTCAACTTAGCGATAATGCGGATCGCTTGTTTTTGCAGCTTGAACACTCTCAGGAATTGATTGTTTGCACAAGCTCCCCACAACACCAGCCCGTAAATGAGGTGGGGGTAAATCAAGTCATAATACGCCATCATCAGAGCTTGAGTCGGGCAGTATTTGGCTAGAGACCTCAAAACATAAATGCCTGAGGCCAATTTGGAGCAAACGTGGTCGATGTGATCGTTCCAAGCCAACCCTCGATCTAGGTATATTCCCAGGAATTTCGGACACAGTTGTTGATTTCAACAAAACTCTGCTGTTCCAGATTCAATTTTGATTTGTTAGTGAAACAGAGTCATGTCATCAGCATACTGCACTAGTATTCCGTGCAGAAGTGATGAACCTACATCATTGACATAGATCAGGAAGAGAATTGGACTGAGAATTGAACCCTGTGGGTCACCATAACTCAGGTGAATTGGTTCAGATAATTTATTTGAAATCTGGACACTTTGAGTTATGTGGCTAAGAAATGATCTGAGCCACAGGAGAGGCAACGCCTCGGATGGCATGAGATTCAAGTTTGTCAAGCATTGTAACATGGTCAACACAGTCGAATGCTTTCGATAAGCCCAGGAACACACTCAATGTGTGATCCCGACGTTCTAGTCCCTCTACAAACCATGTCGACAATATTTACAACTGCGTCTATTGTCGACTTGCCCTTCCTGAAGCCAAACTGGTCTTCCGATAGCTGGTTGTGTTTATTCAAAAATTGAAGCACTCGTGTCAAGAAAAGCTTTTTGAATATTTTGCTCATAACTGGCAAAATTGAGACAGGTCGGTAATTTTGTGGGGATTGGGAATCGTCTTTCTTGAAAATATGGGTTACTTTAGCGGTTTTGAGGAGTGAGGGAAAAACTCCTTGTTCAAAAGAGAAATTTACTAATTGGCTTAATGGTCTCACAATATGCTTTGAACATTTTTTTATGAGCCACGTTGACATTGAATTTAAATAATGTCTTTTTTTGGCTGGGAGCTGCTGAATTATTTTTTTAAGCTCTTCCTCAACGACAGGTGCCAGTGCCAGGGAGGCTACTGGACACTTCCTACGTCTTGGGATTCCTTGTGGGGGTGATGAGCAAGGGCCTTGCTCACAAGCAACAGATCCGAAGAATCTGTTAAACCTATTTGCAACCTCCACCGCGTCCTCCACAAGTCTATCACCACTTTTTAATTTGATTTGTTTGTTGCATGATTTGTTTTTATTGTTGATGATGTTCCCATGCATTTAGAAATATTTTTGGAAGATATAATTGATTTGGAAACATCATATGCCTTCGCAGCTTGGATAACTTTTCTACAAATTCGTTTGTAATTTCGAAGAAACCGCTTGAATTCTTCATTTTGGGACGTATTTTGGATTTCTGAGAAAATCTTTAGTTTTTCTCTAGAAACCAAAATTTCTTTAGTGATCCATTTCATGTTTACCCTTTTTGGGACAAACTTTTATGGTTATGAGAGGACATTACATGTTGAGATGAAAGTTGAGTGTATCACTAAACCTTTTAAAATGCTCATCTACTGAATGAATTAAATCTTGATGTTTCCAATTTTCTTTAGAAAGGGCAGTGTTAGAAGAGCGATGTTTCCTGGGCTTAAGTCTCTTATTGTTTTTTGTGATTTTGAGCTCCCTCTCGATTTTTACTACATTAATTATAGCCTCTTGGCCATAGTGGTCCGAGATAGCTGTATTGACCACGGACACTGCGACGCTTGATAGATTGGAGATGATGTTGTCAATTGTCGATTGTGTTGAATGTGTCACACGCGTTGGCGTTTTGACTAACAATTCTAGGTCAAATGACCTTAACAAGTCCACAAATCGTTTGGTGGAAGGATGATTAGTGTCCATTGCATTAATGTTGAAGTCACCCATTAGGACATAATCCTGTTGATGGCTAGTCAAATCCATCAGTAGGGCTTCAAAATGTGTAAAATAATTTTCCTCATTGCCATTGGGAGAACTATAGATTCCGATGACGGTTAATTTTGATCTGTTTGAATTGAATTTTATCCCAACTGCTTCAAAATTTTTTTCGATAGTTTTTATGAGTGAAAATGGAGAAAAAGTATAACATAACATTTAACAGCTGTTACGCACGGCTTCGTACGAAATTTTTAAAAATCAAACGGCAATTATTCAATAATCTAAGTTTTATAAAATCAATACTACTGGCTTATATAACAAACAGTAGATGATACTATTTGTATCTATTATAATCATCAGACCACTACAACGATATTTATTCTTAAAAATAGGAATTTGTAAGATACTTTGTGTTTCTGACTGACAATAATAATACATATCTTTATCCTACATAATTTTATCTCTTACTATTAAGAGTTAATGAGGGTGTTGATTTATAATAAAAACACGCGCATGTTTTATTCGTTTAAATAATAAATATTAATGTACAAATGTATAATCTAGGTCCAAAGCTGTTCACTATGTTTTTGTGTAATTGAGCATAAACATCAAAATATGTTAAAACATTTCACATTTAGAAGACTGTAATAAAATAAAAAAGAACAAAATACCAGTTTATGTTGCCAAGATTTCCAAAATTAAATGCATTTTTGAAACATTACTTATATTCTTCCATTATGGTCAAGCCGAGAATATAGTACATCTATTTAAGTGTTCATAACTTATAATGTCATGCTAGTTGGCCCACTAACGGATTGGATATACCAATATGCAGATATTCTAAATTTAGCTGTCCTTGAAACAGAGAAATAGTATTAGTAGATCCCATGAACATGATAAATAGTTTCTAAAAGACCTTAAGAGTGAAGGAAACAGGATGTTCCGGACATTTGACAAAGTTCAGTGAAACAAAAAATCAGTAACACTGCGTTTCGACATCTGCAATCTGATATCTTCTTCAGGTAAATAAGTAAACCTAATACATAATTACAAACTAGGTTAAAATAAACAAATCATACCAAAGCGTTGTGGCAAACGTAAGTCAGGACACGTAGTGTTACTGATTTTTTGTTTTACTGAACGATGGCAAATGACCGGAAAATCCTGTTTCCTTCACAATCCTTCCATCGTCAAAAATAAACTTCAAAAAAAGGACGTTAAGAGTGATGAAAAGTTTTAAAAGTAGGTTAACTAATGCAAGAGTGATCTTAGTAGACATACAGAACATTAAGCTACCAGAACATTGATGTATAAAATACATATTGGAGGCTTTACTGTATCAAGTATTTAAATATTGGTTATATAAAATGATCTAGAGACATTATATATAAACAAAGGGACAAACTAGTATCCGATAAATAGTAATAATTACTTCTTTCACAATTTATTTAATACATTCTAAAGTTTAATATAATTGCCATAACGAGTAAAAACCAAGAAACAGTGAAAAATATTATTGAGTGACACTAATGTTTAGTTTATTACAAACTTCTCTAACGAAATGTACCGTAGTTAAACTTTTCAGCGTTATCTGGATTAGGATTAAACTTTACCCAGTTCGATACACAATCAGTTCAATCTGAGTTTAATATTAGTTCCAGCGATGTAAGTTTGGATTGGATGAGATTTAATCAGTGAACGTGAACTGTTGTCCATCAACGCAAGAACCCTATATTGCTAAATTGTGAGCTACAATTTGCACCCTTTGTATTTCATTATAAACACTTAGTAGATTATTTTAAGATCAATTTAAACCAGTTACTCTTTAATGAAAATTATTATTTTGTGGAGTAATGTCCATATCACGGTATTTTTCGAATTTTTAAAATAATTATGTTTAGTAATTATTTATGCTATTCTTTAAATTTTGTGTTAATATTGTTATCATTTTTTA
Organism: Homalodisca vitripennis; assembly: GCF_021130785.1. Taxonomy (NCBI): domain Eukaryota; kingdom Metazoa; phylum Arthropoda; class Insecta; order Hemiptera; family Cicadellidae; genus Homalodisca; species Homalodisca vitripennis. The sequence goes on from NW_025776378.1 coordinate 75,125, forward strand.
AATTTTACATATTACTTATCAAAAGTTATTGTAAAATTATATTACGTGAACTAAAATCACGCAAAACATTGAAAAAATGGGTGTATGTTTCAAAATTATATCAGCAGATCTATCTATATTCATCAGATTTTACTTTTAAATGATTTAAACAATCAGTCTTCCTTTCATCAAATGTATATAAAAAAAAAATATTGATTTTCTGATCGTCTCCTAAACTTAATTTGTCTTCAATTAAAGTGAAATTATTAATTATTTTAAATGAATGACATTTAGCAACTGATGAAATACTATTAACTAAAACAATTCGCCTCCTCTCGCCCTTCTAAAAGCTGAAGGTCTTTCAAACAGAGGTAAATTTTAAAACAAAGATACTAATAAATATAGCTTAAGCTTATGAATAAATAAAAGCTTTAAATAAGATTTTTGTCTTCCTCCGTAAAAGAGAATTTCCATTATAAATAATTAGTCATAAGTGTTAATTAATTCTATAAAATGAAACATTGTATATTTTAGACTTTAAAACACATATATTGTAACCTACAATTTTTAACTTATTATATCACTCTTCACTTATATAACTATTACTCTTCGTCTGTGAAATGAATGATTGACAACTAGACCCCTTCAACCGGACTCCTGAACAGTATATGATAAATTATTGGAGATATTGCTATTCTGTTAAAATATTAATTATATTTTTCAAATCACAATTTCACTATAGATTTCAGAAACAACTTTTATAATAGGAATTTAAATTTTATTTCTGCCTCTCTTACATTATTTTTAAAAAATAAAGATAAACTGTATCCTCTAAAATACCTCACATGTTTAGGGTTTGTTTTCATTTAATATAATGAATGTGTTACTAATTTTTATTCAAACGTTTTCTTACAAATAAAATATTTTAACAAAGAAGATTTCATAAAGAACATAAACATGTAAGTGTCCGTTGATGATAAAGCAACGGAACAACTGTAGCGGAATTTAGACATTCTTTGAGTCAGCGGAAGTCCCTTTGTGTGGTCTGGTTGGAAGAATGTTTCTTCACTTCCCACTCTTGATTTATGTCTGTAGTAGACGGGAGTTATATTTCATATGTATTTAGGTTATTAAAAGAAGTTTGCTTGTGAGAAAGTGACTCAAGTTGCAGGTAAATATGAATATATAAGTAGAAACCTGTTGAATGAGATATACAAAAGTCATAAATAAAACGCGAAGAATAAAGTCTACTTTAATAATGCTGTATAATTTAACTAAATTGTCTGTCGTCACGTAATTATTGTCTGATAATCGATACATAACTTGACAATTTTATTTATATGTGAAAACATTGAGTTTTGATATTGTTGTCTTCAGTCTATTGTAGGTATTTCATAATATGTGTTTACACATATTCTATCATATTGATATTATGCTTGTTTCGTTATTCAAAAATATTTCAGTTAATACACGGCTACATTATGATAGCTACAATATTAGAGCAATATAGATTTACTATAATCATATTTTTTATTATAATCCTGAGCATTATTTGCCTCAAGTTAGAGGCTCCGCAAACATGAAGTACAACCAAAATAATGTGTAATAATATCCAATTTCCGAAACGTAAATAATATTTTTACACGCTGGAAATAGAGACTATTTTATTACCTCCAAAATATATCTCCCTGGTGGGAGATATAATTAAAAAAGTTCATTTTAATAATTGAATACTAAAGTAAACATGATATAATCATGTTACATTATTATTTAAATCACTTGCGACTGAGAGAAATGGAGTTGTTTCTTCGTTTAGGGAGTGTAGCCCATTAACGAATTCTTCCTCAATTGTTTGATTCGTAATTTTTTGTACATTCGTTACATGGGGAGTTTTTTCCCGAAAAAGTATACTTTACTTTGTTAAACCACATAAATGGTTAACATAAGAATAAATTGGTAAAATAATTACAATCAATTATTAAACCATGCTCAATGGGATCTTGAATGTGGGCACGGTTTTAAAGGACACATTTGGGCTCTAAGAATAAGGAAGTAAATTATTACAATCGTGTTTATACACCATTCTGAGAGTATTTAATCATGTAAATGTTAAGTATTTTTATTTAAAGATGTCTTGTAATTTTTTATACTAAGGGCTTCTCAAATTTCAAGTTTTATACAAACTGCAGTTTTAAGTACTTACTGACGATTTAGACTTGCTAGCTGGCATCTATCATCAGAAACAAATGAAGGTTTAAAAAAATATATTTTAGTGTATTTTGTACTGTATATGCCAATAGTTACATTGATAAATTGTTTTATGTAAAAATAGAAAATTTAACAAAGAACCTATATGTGTAATAAGCTTAGTTTTAATAAATAGAAAATGTTACATTCATATGTTAAAGCAAGGAGGCTAATCCCTAAAGTAGCTTTAATTGGACGAGTTGAATTCTGTAAATTAAAAACAATAGTATTCCATTGTTAATAACTAATGTTTTATTGGCCCAGGGGTCTGAAACTTGTTGACCAATAGGAAATCTAGTTGGCTACATGTGATTTATTGCTACAACAAAACTCAATGAGAGCTCTACTCATTTTTTAGTGTAGAGGGTAGGCCTTCTAGGTAGAGAGTTAGATCCGGATTATTTTAAAGAAGACCACAGTTCTTGAGTATTTACATTTTAATATAACTTTGACCCAAATAACTATTTGTTTAAATTTAAATAAAAATTTATGTACATCTTTAATGTGTTACATTTTAAATATCAATAAAAGTTATTTTGTTTATTAGAGTTTTCGGTGAACCGGACAAAAATAACCTATAACAAGGTGTAAGTGGTTTTAGTTAATTATACTAAGCAAAGGTTTATATATATATATATATATATATATATATATATATATATAAAAGTTCAAGCTAAATTCAGAAACTATAAAATAATTTGTGCTCAAATATTATTCTGAAATGTGCTCTTACCAAAATGTATGCATAAAAAGTATAATTTAATAATTGAGTTGAGTTTGTACAGAAATAAAATTGTAACTTGAAGACTATTAAAATATAAATAACAGTAATAAGAAAAATTGCTTACATGAAAAGACTAAATTTATTTGCTAGAACACTAACTACATTTGTATACCATTATGAAAGAACATTAGCATATTTAAAATTATTTGTCATGGAGTATCTCCACTAGAGGATACAGTATATAAATATATTTTATTAGTCCAACTATGTTAAAAACAAATTGCGCCACTATGCTAAAAAAATTTATTAATTACATTTTGGAAAGAAACATGGAGTTATATACCTACAAGTGAAGTGTAGCATTTTGTAAAAAAAAGGTGAACAATTTTAATATTTTAATTGATTAAATGTTAAATTTTAAAATGCCACTCAAAGTTGATCTTTTCACATAATAAGAACTAGTTTATGAACTAATGTTAAGGAATTTAAATACAGATAAATCAGATAAAGTAACTGATTTGAGGAAAAAGCTAAGTCTGATAAAATTAAATGTCCAGCCGAATTTTTTTAATATACAAAATAAACTTGAAATGGCTAGGGAGTTTGAAATAATAAAAGCGAAAGCATCAAGCATTGAGAGTTAAGTGGAAGAAATAATTATAAGTAATTCAACTACTGACATTGTAAGGTTCTAAAAAAATAAAGTAATTTACAAGTTAGAATAAATAATTTGCTAAGATTTAAGTTGGATAGCACGAAAGAGGAAATATATATATATATATATATATATATTATATATATATATATTGCCATTTATACAATTTAACGTATATATATATATGGAAAAACTAGGCGTGGCTGAAAGAAAATTTAAAACACTAGAATTTGACAGTTGGTAAAGGAAGAAATTGATGGTAGGTTTAAGTGAGACAAACATGAATGAAGAAGAGTTAAGTGATGTTTTCAAAAATAAACTAAACTTCAGTCCAAGTAAAAGTAGTGATAACACCTCAATAGTGAATTCATCTCGTAGAAAAGAGGAAGTGTATGGTAATGCTGAAGATACTAATATATAAATATTTTCAAAAACTTCCTTATTTGGTTCAGAGACATATAAAAAGTATTAAAAATTAATAATGGCTTAAATATTAGTGAATTGCTACAGTTTATGCAAAACTTATTAAAATTTAAGAATGCAACACTTTTATTGGATACAGAAGTTATATAGTTGTGCTTAGGTTTTCCGACTGGACCTTTACTTTCCAAAATATTGAAGTGTAAATAACACAAAAAAGATATTCAAGAGTTACATAGTGAATTGTTACATTATTTTGTTTAAAGGAAAATTTAGAAAGGGAACTGGTAACTAGGCAACAAAAGTAAGGGGAACCCCTTTCCATGTATATAACTGAGGTTACGCAATACTAAAAAAATTTACAAAATCTTTTAAATTGTAACTAAAGTGAAGAAGAACTAGTGGAAATTGTTAAGCTTGGAATAAATCTGGACGATATGGCTAGGTTAGTATTTATGAACAGTCCAAAACTTTTGAGGACCTTGATAGTTTATGTATACAAGCTCAAAATGTGGCATATGCAGATCACCAAAGAAGAAATATTTGTGTCAACAATTTTAATGTTTAGCGAAGATTTTTCAATAAAATTCAGGGCGTTAAGAAATGCTATAATTTTCATCGAGTAGGTCATATTGCAAATAATTTTATAGACCAAAAAATAATTTAAGGAAATTACGAACAAACAAACTTAATCGAGGGAGAGGTTTTAAAACTCCTCAGGATGCCACTCCAAAGTAACCAGTAAACTTGTAAATAGTAAATGCATGCAAAAAAGTAATACATTCAGTACTTTAAAAAGCGTATGTAAAAAGCGAAGTGATGTAAAGTTTTTTTATAGACAAAGCCACAGATGAAAAGGAAAACAGTTTATAAGACAAATGTACAAGCTAAAAAAGCAAGTTAAATAATGAAAGTAGTGAAAACTGGTTTTAAATAAATGTTGTATATTACCTAGTATAGAAGTAGAATTTATTACAAATTTAAACAAAAATGTGCTTACTGACACAAGGAGTAGTGTTAAATTAAATACCAAGACCACAATAAATAAGTTGGTTAAAGAAAAACTTGTAAAAATGTGTATCATTCTGACAGGAAATGTTTAACTGCTACAAATGATAAAATTAAGTTTTTGGTAATTGCATTGTTAAAACAAATTTAAAAAACTTTACTTGGTACGTTAAATTTAAAATAGGGAAATATTACTTTTAATATAAATATTGGGAGCATACTTTTTGAGAGATGTTGGATTTGTTATAGACTTATCTACGATTAATGTTATTTTAAATTTAATAAAAATTCAAATATTAGCGTTATTAATAACATTAATGTTATGAGTAACAATGTCAATGAAAATATCCAAATTGGCCGTTTCAAGGCTAGAAATGAAATTTGTGAGCTAGTCAATGCTTACCCTAATGCATTTACTACTGAAACAGGGGACGCAATCGACTTTGAGTATGAAATAAAACTTAAAGAAAGAACCTGTAAAAATTAACCCCTATTTATTACGCCTACAAAAAATGAACATTATGAAAGAAATCATAGGTGACTTACTAAGACAAAATATTATTAGACCCAGTTTCTTGAGCTACTCTAGTCCTACCTTTTTAGTTGTTCATGGTCATAAATTACTCAAAGATCAAAAAAGTAATCTATCCTATTGGTGATTTATATCAAAGTTATCATTATTCGGAAGGAGCTTGTTATTTCACAGTTTTGGATCTATGTAATTCCTTTCATCAAATAAAAATTAAAGAAAACTACAAACACTTTACAGCTTTCTCTACTTTATTTTCGAGCTACGAGTGGAACAGGGTACCTATCGGCCTGCATTGTGGTTCTGGCTTATAAGCTCATATCTTGATATAGTCCTTCATGGTATAAAATTGCAGTACTGTATAAATTTTGTGGATGACTTAATCGTATTTTCTAAAAGTTTAGAAGAGCACATTACTCATTTAAAAGATGTCATTACAAGATTAAGTGATCGCAATCCAACAGTAAATCCAGTAAATTAAAGTTTGGCTATAAGCTTTGAGCTTTTTAGTCCATACATTAAGTAATATCCAAATAAAAATATACCCTAGAAGAACAGTTGTAATTAGGGAATTCGAACCTCCAAATAATTTTAAACAAGTTAGTCGGTTTATAGGAATGGTATTGTATGTTTATAAACACATAAAAGATTATGATAAAATAGCTAGTCCATTAGATGAACTCAGAAAAATGAAAGTAAAATTTTGGTTGGACAGATACTGCAATGACGATTTTGTGAAGCTAAAATCATGTCTAAGTAACCCACCAGTACCATGATAGCTGATGTTAGTAAACTCTTGGTACATATGTGTGACGCTGGCGAGATTGGTTTAGGAAGTATCTTACTTGTATAATTTAATGGAGATAGGTTATTAATCGCTTATTATTTAAAGAAATTCGTAGATGCAGAGACATGTATGTCAGTATATGAGAAGAAACATTGTCTGTAATTTTATGCATGGGAAAATTACATTCTTACCTAGAAATTCAACCATTTTTATTATAGTCTGACATCAGCGCACTTTCTTGGGTGTTAGGTCATTTCAGAAAGCTTGTTAGATTAGGTAGGTGGTAGGTGGGAAGAAATAATATTAAGCTTGCCATTTAGAGTACAGCATGTGAAATGAAGTAACAACAACGTGGCTGATTGTTTATCAATAATGCATGAAATTGTTGTAGACGAAGCCAATACTAAGAATACAAGTAGTACAGTTAGTAATAATAAGAAAAACAATATAAGAAACATAGATCTGTAAATAAAAAGGTAATAAACGATGTCAAAATTTATGTTAATGAGTTTAAATGTTATAAAGGTTTTCCTATTAGCGTTCACTAAATTACAATTAACAACAATTATTGAAAAATAATCTGGTTATAATTATTTGCCATGGAGTATCTCTACCAGAGGATGCAGTACTTAACTAATAAATATATTGTAATAGTCCAACCATTTTAAAATGTTACAAATGTATTATTAATTAAACATAAAAAATATATATTGACGTACCGGAGATAAACTGCATATTAAACTTGGATTTTAATTACATACATACACGTAATTAAATCTGTACATAGTTCTCAGTTAGGTCAAAAAATTTTTTTAATACGTACATGATAATAAATGAAACACAATAAATAATGTTATTGCTTATAAAACCCTGTTATACAAATAAATTTGTTTCGGCGTGTGTTATACGTTTCAATAACTTACTGCACGCTGACGACGAATATGAATCATAATGATATTTATATATAATGATCCTGTATGATATATATATATATAGATACGCAAACGACCCAATTCTGAGGATTGTCCTATTCTGATGAGTGGCTCCTCAGAATGGTAGCGTGAATGTACAATTTGTTCTGAGTCGTCAGAAAGGGATCAAATATGTACTAAATTATTTGTCACCTAAATTTATACTGTTATTTAAACTTTATACCATAAATACCAAAAACAACTCACTGTTTAGTGAGTATTAACTGTAGCAAGACCTTTAAATACACTCGTGAATTTAACGAAATTTTGCATTGTGTTTTTATCGTTTTATTCTAAGATAAAGGTATAATTTTAATGAAACAGAAAAGGCCAAAGCTTTTATGATGAAATAAATTACTCAAAAACTAGATTTGAGTAGAGACAAAAACCGTCACCTAGTTACATTAGCTGAAAAGTGTGTTAATATGGATTATATAAAAACTATGTTATAGATATTCTATGACTAATGTCTTAACAACGGTCGATATTAAACATGTTTTGAGAGGTTGACACCTGTCTGAATAGGACTGTTATTTGTTATGAAAGTCTTTTTACACATCTTGATATTAAGAGTTTATTTGGATTAAACTCAAATAAGTGTGTACATGTAAACATTCTCCACGTAGATAGATATGTATCATTAAGAATACGGCCGCAATTCTTAAATCATCTTTAAGATTGACCTTGCAACAGTATAGCATTTAGCAGACTCTGACCGCTAGATCGCATCATCGTTTCCTGTTTTCTGCGATAAGCAGCCCGCTGGCCCATTTCCACCTCCACTCCAAGTACCCGGAATCAATTATCTGTCCCACCTGTTTATCTCTCTCTCTCTCTCTCTCTCTCTCTCTCTCTCTCTCTCTCTCTCTCTCTCTCTCTCTCTGTCCTTCGACCTTCCTGAACCCTACATCTGGCAGTTTCTAAAGTAGCAGTGTACTATTTTATATTAGTATTCGTTCTCTTAGAAATTCGTTATAAATATTTTTCACTCAATTCATCAAGTAATCGGTATTGCTGTCTTCATGAAATTCTGAAGTTTATTTATGTACCAATAAATATACTCTTGTGACTAGGTTACAGTTTGAACCAAAAAAAAGTATCAGTTTTTTCTAGAGACAACCATATAAAACTACGAAAAATATTGCATCTAAACATTGGAACAGTGTTTTCAATAAAACTGTTGTAGAAAAACATTTCAACAGAGCGTTTTCTGTTATAATCCACAAAAAATATCACTTTATAACAAGCCAAAAATTTTTACATCATAAAATTATGAAAAACAAACGATGAATTCAATGTGATTATATTTTACAGATATACAATAGAATTGAAGAATAATTATAATTTATAAAAGTTTGGACATAAAACGGCATTTCCAGAGTAAAATCCGACCGTGCCATAGATGATATAGTTATCAGTCGCAACCCTTTGAAGGCAACCTAGAAAAGTATCATCTAATTTAAAAGATATTCTTCGTCATCGTCAGATGGGCGATTTGAAACTCAACGGGATATCGTGCACGATCTTCAAGAATGTTTCGCAGAATTTCGTTATCGACAACAACTCTAGTACATCCTAATTAATATTATAAATGCCAAAGTGCTATTGTTTGTTTGTTTTGGTTTTACTCGTAAACTATTCTGCGAAATGTACTGAAATTTTACATGGATATTTTTACGGTCCCTGGGATGAATATAGGCCTTTATTTCGAAATCCATCCGAGCTTCGCCTCACTGGTATTTAAAAGAGCGAAAAATCCAATCTTGTTCAGTAAAAGTGTGAAATATTAGTTAAAGGAGCATGTAATTGTAATCAACTGTTCTGTGTAAAACATTGTTCATTATGTTCAATATTTTAACATTATATAGTAAGCACATTCTCTAAGGAACAACAGATATTTTGAACGCCGTTTTAGATTTCAGCTATTACGTAAGTATTCATCTACCTTACAAAATGCCCTGAAACATAAGATAGCAAGAATTTGACACTGAAGACTCCCTTTGAAACAGTCGGCAAATAGTATGCTAATGACTGTGCTTCTGAATTAATGTACCAATTCCAACTAGCTCAAAATGTTAACAATAAAATGTTAAAATTTTAACAATATTTTTCTGTTTATAAAGAAAAAACGCATAGCGTCATTGTTAATGAACTTTTAACTGTGTATTCGTGTCAAATATTAAGTATTAGATCTAAATTACAATGTAACAATTTAAATTTTACTCTAAATTTAAAGACAAATATAAAACCCATCTTAGTTCACTTCTAACGTAGACTGCCTGACGTACAGTCCGGTACGAAAACCAGAACCCTCTTCAAAACTATAAAAACATTCAGAAATCCTCCCACGGAGCTGAACTTGGTTATCTGTCTTGAACTCTGCACTCCGCTAAACAGTCCAGGAAGTCCTAATCTCAACATTTAATTCGTGACTCATCACTCCGAGCGCTAGGGGACGAACCTTGAACTTCAGCTGTTGTCATTACAGTCGCCTACTTCATTGAATCACATAACAACTACTACGTTATCTATCTGTTCAAGGTCGGGACGGACTCACTCCGTTACCTTGGTGATTGACGAATTTTGCGTTGGCGCGCCACTATGTAAATATAGCTTTGTTAAGTTGATTAGGCTAAACTTTCGTCCAGTATACCAAGAAACGAGCGTTTGAAGGATTATAAATTAAAATCCTAACATTTATAAACATTAAAATAATAACTTTTGTCATAAATAAATTAACTCTGTTTCCTGAAAAAATTTACAATACACATCATAAAAACCTCAGTTTTAAAATATTGGTAGAAACTTACTGAAAAGTGTAACAATAACATCGAATGAAATAAAAGGTTTTAAAATAGTGAAATCGGCTAACTAAACGTGTTGTACTTCTCTAAAAAAAATAATAACACTGTTGTATATTATCAACAAATCACTAACATACAACTACCGTCAACAAAAATAGAGACATGAACGTGTTAAAACTATTACATTACATTACAAACTATTACAATTAGCCGTTCAAAGTGATGATGGATACATTAACAACCAGTCTCCGTCGCACACTTCCCGCTCTTCGAGCGAGAGAGAGAGAGCGAGAAATGGCACATTGCCATTGTTGGATATAGATATATGGTACACGCAGAATTCTTTGTAGCCTTTTTTGAAAGGTACAGTTTCTTAGTACATTATTTTGTTACAAGTCGTAAGGTTTAGTCAGTAATAACAATTAAAGAGCTGAAAAATATCAATTTTCGCACCATACAAACTTTTTTCTACTTTCATTAATTGATGTATCATACCTAAAATCCCCCCTATTTTGTAACGAAACCGACAGTGAAAACCGTATCAAATCCGTTGAGTAGTTTAGAAAATACCTATGCACAAACAGACCAGCACAAAAAGTTACTTTACATTATATTATGTAATGATGATTATAATGTTGCTAAGCATAGCAAACTAAGCCTCAAAGAGATGTCTTTCATACTGATAAGTAGTGTGGTCAGCATTACCATTATTTGGTTCATTTCCTGGAAAATTTTTATTCTTTTCCTTTGTACTAGACATTGTTGGGGGATTACATACCTGAATGTCATATACCACTCAGGTAAAGTAAAACGAACGATCCAATTGTCTTAATTTGCCAGATAAAAAGTATTTATTCACATTGATATTGCTCATACTTACAGCTCTGTCCATGTCTATGACCATTTTCAGGTACAAATATAGCATACAATTATACAATACATACAGTATACAATTTTATACACACTATAATTTTTTTGAAAGCACGCTACTAGAATTCTTGACACTGCTCACTTCAGCAAATCCATTTTTTGTGAATGGCTATTTTCAGGTAGTGTATACAAGTAAATATCAGGTTCTCACCAAACTTTGAAGCATTTAACCATATTAATTGTCTTACTTGTTTAGGCTGTGAAATAATTATGTGAAATTATTCGTATTTACAGTTATCTTTTTGGCTACTTTCAGGTATATTATACAGTTAAATGTTGAATTCACAACGAGATCATGGGCGAAGAATTTATATAAATTTCGACCAAAAGATTCTTACGGGTACCCGTGAGTTCTCTAAAGCAAATTATCAAAGTAATGATTGCACGCCAGAGGTCGCACCCGTGACAGCTTGCCGCAATTTTCAAATATCTGTAGTAATGTTATGATTAATAATATCAGCAGCTAGGGAACTCAATTGATCTTCTCTCATATACATCATTACAAGATACGTTAGTCCTTAACTCACTTTGTTTTCAAAACCGGCAGTATTGTCTGATACAGAAATTTAAAATCACTCACTTATAATAAATTCAAGTTAGGCTACATTTAACAAGTTTTTATTTTATAATACTTATTTTCTTTTTAAGTAGCCTACTAACAGATTTTTTGTTTATACGAAAAAGTATTTGTTCTTGCATAACCCTCCACATAATCTAAATATTACGGTAAATTGTATAGAACTTTAAATATGTTTTTATTGACACAGTTATTTGTAGATAAAGTAATGTAGTATATGAATAATGAATAATGAATGAATAATGAACTTATTCCGACATAAAATGTACATCAATACATAATTATAATAAATTGGAATTGACTGACCACTTTTGCAAGTAGTGTGGTCAGTGGAATACAAAATAAAACAGGTTTCTTATCAGAGTCCAGTCTATAGATTCTTTAAGATGTCAGCCGGGCTGCTTCCCGAGGCGCCTGAAGTTAACGGACTGTAGGTCCACGTCGTAAAACTGTCGGGGGTAATTTCTAAAATTTGGAGAATTTTAAGTATTAAGATAAATATTTTTAATTATTTACTATGATATAATTTAACTATTTAAGATCAAATGGTGTTGATATTTAATTTGATCACATTTTTATCTTCAGTTTCGAATATCATTAAGGTCTTAAACGTGATTCACTTAGGTTTTATGAATTTTTGAAATGGGATTTTTCAGGGGTCATAAGTCGAATAAGAGCTATGGTTTTTGAAAATACTTAAAACGGTACCTTCATTTTTACCTCGAGAACGTCTCCAAATGTTTTTATATTTTATATTTCATATGAAAAAATCTTGTAAAAATGATGTAAATAGATTATTCAAGGTTGATTTACACTTCTAACATTAATTGTTAAGTCAATCGGTCAAACCGTTTTACAAGTTCTAGAGAAAGAAGGAGAGGATACCTGGCAAGTGGAGCGGTTCCTAACATATTTTTATAGTAAATTTAATATTTTATTTTGACCTAACGCGAACTCTGAACTGTTTTAGTGCATTTTTGTTATACCTGAATCTTTGTTTGACGTTTTACACAGATCCAACAATTTAGTTTTACAATAATTTATTTGGCTGTTTATAGTTTACTATAAATAGGATATTATTTATTTATCGACCATCAATAGAAAATTTGTGCAACGATTCATCGGTTTAAAGTAGACACTGAATCTTAATTGTAACATTAACAGATCACATTGTATTATATTTCTTTTTGTTTTCATTGTTTGCAATCGTTGTTATTATTGAAATTTTGTATTTGATAGCTGTATTTACATCTTGCTTAGGATTCCTTTGTGTATTTTTATTCTAACTATGTTCGATTTGATATTAAGTTATTTGTGTGAAATTACGTAATTTCTTCTAAATAGAATTTCTAGTCTTACATTACTTAAAATACCACATTTTAACTGTTAAATGCTTACTACTTAATGTACCTATAAATAATTTATTAAATAATCGTATGCTTGTGAAAAGGGCATACATGATAAATCTGCTAACAATAATTCTAAAACATTGTATTTTTATAGGAAACAAATAGTATTGTAAAATGTACAATTTTATGAAGGACATTTTATTATTTGTGAAATAATTGTTCTAAACACAGTTATTGACATCAAACACAGTAAACTCTTTGTTGAATTTTATGTTTTTCTTCCATTACTGCTCCTGTATGTAATTTCCCGTTTTTAATAATTAATTAGTTTACTACTAACTTATTTAGCGCAATTTAAGTTGTTGTAAAGCAAGTTAAATAGGTGCATATAAATGCAGAACAAAACAGGCAGGAAGCAAACGCTTGCTGAGTAGTAACGTAACAACAGGGCTAGGGGTTTGAGAGAAAGCCGAGTGCCGAGCCGACCGACTCAGATTTTTTTCTCTACTACAGTAGCCTACAGAGCGCGCACGAAGTGGCAACACAGGGCTCGAGCGAGACGGTCCGCCGAGCTGCCACCACCCCTGTCGTCGCCGCTCTGGCCGAGTCAATTTTCCCTATGGCGTGAGCACTCTGTATTTACCTTATTACTTTGTGTCAATACGCTATATCTGATAAATATATTATTCAGCAGACTACTGTCCTTTTTACTAGTTCTTTCTGACTCGCTACAGAAGAAGACATGTACAGAAAGATTTACACAAAAAGCTAAATGCATAAAATGAAATTCGGGTTTATTTTTCTTAAGTGCATTGTAATACATCATTTATAACTTAAGAATTGCTGTAACGATCATAATGGTATTTGCTTTGCGGATTCGTATTTTACCCCGCTATCAAAACAACTATTAAAGTAATCGTAAAATGCACGGAAAAATCAGGTGATTAGAACAATAATTTTATATAATTACGAGTCTGTTAACTTTATTAGTTAACAGTTTTTGTTAAACGATTATGTTTAAACAATTATTTTGTGATAGCACAATCACATGTGTAATTTATATTACCACTATTTTCAATTTATTTATATTTGGTGTTCAAATTCAAATTCAAATTCGTTTATTAAGAATAATGCTTACATTACAGGTTTCCCCAATTACAATTCAGCATTAAATTATATAATTAATTAAATACAGAAAGAATACTTTATGCACATAAGTATATAAATATGCATAACGATGTAGTATAAGTTAAAATAATAATAGTCTAATAATAACAAGAACAATATAATAAGATAAATAGTAAACAACGAACAACAACTAAAGTTAAAATACTAAATACTAAATAACAAAATGAACCGATTGTATTGAAGAAGATGACAAAATACAAACTATCAAAATGGAAATATCTTATAGAACTTGATAATCAATTTATACATGCAAATCTAAAAATACGGATATCACCAATAAATACTAATAAATGCAGTTTGAAAACATTTTTTGATCAATATTCTTAGAGAATTACCACAAATATACACATCTAGCGGCCAAAGCATTGTTAAGACCAATCATTACATTGATTGGCGAGTTGGCAGCCCGGCTGGTATGAGAGTAGCGAGGAGAGAGAACAACAAACGGTTTCGTACATTGTGTCTAGGAACGTAGAACTGTAATTTTGATAACATAGCTGAGTCGTCGATTCCGCCACCCACCAGCCTATACAGGCAGACCAACATAGCCACCCGCCGCCTTTTACCCAGGGAGTCAAGATTAAATATTGACAGCAGTTCGAGATATGGAAACTACTGTTGTGTAATTGCCAAATTCCTTGAAATATAAAAACCGTAAAAAATTTCTTCTGGACGCTTTCTATTAAAACGGAGAGGTAAACAAACTGTGGATTCCAGATGACTGAGCCGAACTCTAACCTAGACCTTACTAAGGAGCAGTAAAGAAAGTTTGATTGCATTTGTATTTTTTAGGAAATTGATAAATCTGCGGATGCCAGTACTGAGAATGAAGATTTTACAGATAGAAATAACATGGCCTGAAAATGAGAATTTTCCGTTAAACGTGATGCCTAGGTCTTTAATGAAACTGTTGGATGCCAGGTCAACGCCTCCTATCGAGTAATTAAAAATAACATTGTTATTCTGAGATCTTTTTGAAAAACGCATTATAGAACATTTTTTATGTTGAATTTTAAATTAGTCCTACTCCATTTCAAACATATTGTCAAGATCATTTTGCAGAATCTGACAATCAGAAATATCGTTTATACTTTTAAAATATTTTCAAATCGTCTGCATAAAGTAAAAATTCACAATGTTTAATTAAAGAAGTGATGTTGTTGATAAATATAATAAACAGAAGTGGACCTAAGTTGGAGCCCTTGAGGAACTCCAGATCCCGGATGAAATTCAGAAGACAATATATCTTCATAAGTAACATATTGAACTCTTTTGGACAGATAAGATGAAAACAACTTTATCAATGAAGAAGATAAGCCAAAATAATTAAGTTTTGAAAGTAATGTCAAATGGTCCACTTTGTCAAATGCCTTTTTCGAAATCTTGTGTATATGACATCGATTTGACCTCCAGAATCTAAAGTTGAAATGCAGAATTCAGAAAAATTGACTAAGTTTTATGTGATGGATCGACCAGGAAAGAAGCCGTGCTGATGAGGACTAATGAAGCATTTTACATGAGCGAAACAATCTGTTGTACAATATGGACTCAAATACTTTAGCAGGTATTGATAAAATAGATATGGGTCTGTAGTTCTTTATGTCTGATTTTTGTCCTTTTTTCAAAATAGGAGTAACTTTGGCTCGTTTTCCAAACGTCAGGAAATTGTGAAGAAGAAATGGAAATATAAAAAATGTAAAGTGAAGGTGAAACCAGTAATTCGGAACAAGCTTTGAAAATATAGGAAGGCAGACCATCCGGTCCCACGGAAGTTTTTGGTTTTAATTTTTGAAGAGCCGAGAGCACCTCGTTGCGGGTGACAGCGGCGAGTGTCATGACAGGCACGCCGGGCATGACCGGGGAGCGGAGCGCACAGCGCCACAACTCCTCACTGTCCAGCTGACAGTGTTCATACACTGGACCAAAATTACCGAGCAAACTTGTCTGTTATCTGCGCGGCCCCCTCTACCTCCTCCCCGTCTAAACTCATAACAGCCGGTCTGCCATCTACTACTCTTAAATTATTTATTTTCTCGCCAAAAAGATTGAAGATTTAACCTTAAATTGCTTTCAACAATACTAATATGATTTTTAAACGCTTGCTTAGTGCAATCTTTTATTGCACTTCGTAATTCCTTTGTACTCTTCATAAATGCTAGAGATCTTATATTTTAAGTATTTACGTCTAACAATGTTTCTTACGCCTAATCAAACTAAATTAAATATCAATCAAACCAAGGAGTGTACTTAGAATTCAATTTACGATGAACAGGTACACATTGACAAATAATTCTATTTAAAACTGAATAAAAATAATTAACGGCTTCATTAACACTACACATTTCTAATAAATTAGACAAATCAACATCTCTTAGATAATTATACAACATTAAAAAATCTGCTCCTTTAAAGTTAAAACAAGTTTGTATTAGGAACTATGAAAACGGAAACGGAACGGTTTTGTTAGGTGTTGAAAGGAAAGAATTAGCTTGATAGTAACCATTACTTATTTAACCTTTTTCTGCAACCATTGTTGAACACAGAGTAAGAAAAATATATTCAGATAAGAAAAATTAAAAGTGTTGGTAAAAAATGTACTTTTAATTGTACACTGTAGCAAATATTGAGTATGCAGTGTGTTTGGTGAGTACTGTAAAGCTCATATCAAAGAAGTACTTACTAGGTTTCTAACTTTGTAAATTAAGTTTTACTTAAAAATAGATGTGTAATATTTACTGTAGGGCTATCACAATAAATCACAGTAAATCTCTAGCGCTAAACAATAATAAAATACACAAGGATGCAATAAACTTTATTTTAATAAAATTTCTGTTGGAAAAATATTATTTTATTGTTAATCGTCATACTTTTAAAATTTTACTATGGTTATAAATACATAGGTATAATGAGTAATACACGTTGTTTTAATTTTATCACCTACCTGGACTTAGGGTAATGGTCCCACTTATTAAATTTGCATAAGTTATTACATTCTTCAATAACAGTATCTGTCGGTAAAGTAATTTTCTTCCAGGATTATATTAAATTTGTAAGTCGAAAATTAACATAAATTTTAGGTTAATCTAGTGTTACTATTCAATTCAGAATTTATTTCTAAATTGTAATTAATCATGTAATTGGCATTTCAAAAATAAGCATTTTTAATATGAGATCATAATTAGTGTTCATAATCTTTCGTAAAATTGTCCATATTGCAAGCATGTTTTTTAATAAACATTAAACTTCGTTTCTTAGTAAAAATAATCAACAAATTTCCCTAATTGAGTTAAACCTCTTTTAAAAGTTTAATTTTTATATATCTTCATACCACCTGATATACATGTTAGTACTCGTATACTCGCATTTTTTTGTGTAAGCTATGTCCCTGTAGACAGTTTCATTGAAACTTTTGTTTTATAGGCCAGGAGCCACTATTTTAAGGTAATAAATACAATATTTTGTCTATGTACTATTCATAAAGTATTTCATACAATTATAAATGTGATATCTTAAATATGATCTAAAGTGTTGTTTTAATTAATAAACAGTAATAATAAAACAATCAACTATTCATTTCAACTAACGTGTACTATGAGTGACGTGTCTGCTCGCATATACATTATTATACTAACGATGGACCAAAATAAGGAATAATAATTAATAATACAAAATTATTAGTACAAACTTTTTGTAGATGTTTATCATTCATTTAGGATATTGCCGAATTACACAAATGAGTGATATGTGGAATTTTTCAAATATAATCCCAATTAGCAATCCACTTCAAGCAATCCATAGCTTGAGTTTTGGTTTGAGTAAACTGTTGTTTATATTTACTGCCTAAGCAATACGCTGTGCGTGTTTAGTGGAAGTATCACTGATATTCCTTCCACAGGATGAAGATGAGCGCAGGTAAAAAAAATTATCGCCACGGGCCAACACCCGTGTTCCAACTGTCCTACTCTGTAGAAAAGTGACGTCAGCCACTCTCGTCCAAAACTAGGCGTGGACCTACAGTCCTACAATCGGCGCCTGCACTACAAGATTAATAATGGATAACTGGATGAGTCACCAACAGAAAAAACTCTCCTTGTTACAATCTTTTCTTACAAACTAAAAAACGTATCTCAATAACCCTTCCTTCTCAACTACAAACTAGAAATTATGCTAAAATATATACAAGTCAAATTACATGATTCTTTGCTATTTACATATTTCATTTATGTTAATTTAAATACTAATTTATTTGTACACATGATTTATATAATAACTCAAATTAATACTATAGGGAGAAATTATTAATTGTAAAATGAGTTACAGTTTTCTTGTAATAAAAACAACGTCCTTAATTTACAAAAATTCTCTAACATTCACAGATACTTTAATGTTATAAGGCAATTTATTAAAAAATATTTAGGCCCATTGTAAAGAAAAAGAATGCTTTAGTACTGACTTGTTGACTTTAGGTGTTCTGAACATTCGCCGGTCTATGCTTCTGGTAGGATATTCTAGGCCCGTTGTTCCCTAAATCACCACTTCTAGTGTAAAACAGCCTAAGAGTTTTAAAAATAAACAAATGTTGCAGTGGTAGAATTTTTAATTGAATGAAAATAGGAAAGGAGCTCTCTCGTATTCTTTTGTGCGTAATTATCACAGAAGTTTCGCAAAAAATAAAATTTTCTTATAGTGGATTTAAGTTTATTTTGCAAGACTGTTACATGTTTTTCCCATGTTATTTCGAATCAAAAAGTATTCCAAGTTATCTAAAATTGCCTTCCTTTTTAATTAATATATTTACAGTTACATAAGTCTCCTATGTTAACCGTACAGCTTAATTCATGAAATTTGAAATCAGAAACCGTACTGGTTTTTACAACAAAACTGTAAAATTATTTAAATAATTAATTAATCTTGATTTCATTAATATTCTCAATAATTTTAGAAAAAACCGAAAGTAAACAATTGGACGTAGATTGTCCCAATTTAATAGAAACGATTTTCTTGTTAATTGGCACACCTATACTGGACTTTAGTTGTTCTGAAATTTGACCAGTAGAGAAACTTAAATTAATTAGCTGAGCAAGAACAGGCGATATTATTTGAGCAATATATTTGATTAATGCTGAAATATTATCAAAACCTGAAGATTTTTTATTTTTCAGATTTTATTAATTACTTGCAACAACACTTCATTTTCAATTGAATAAAAAATAAAAAAGGACGTCAGCCTAGGTGTTAAGTTTAGCTCATTGACAAAAATTTGGATATTGACTTGACTGTACTTCGATCAAATAAATTGTTTAATTGTGTCAGCTACTAAAGACGGATCAGATATTATTTTCGTTATCTAGTTCTACTCTGTCAATGGATTTTTTATAATTAGTCCCACTTAAGGTATTTACAATTCTCCATTGAAGAGATTAGTCTCCCATTTGCTTTATTAATTTGTTTTGGAATAAAAGTTATTCTTGTTTTATTAATTTCCATTCCTAAACTACTACAGAATCTACTGTAAAAAAATAGAAAACATATTCTGAGACAAAGTTAGTTAAATCAATAATATGATTTTTTTTTTAAAGGATTTCCTATTGCATTAAAATTTAAAAAATATAAAAAGTGAGCAAATTGCTTTCATGTGACCTCTTATGTGTTGATTTCAACATTTTGCTTATATCTCATAAGAATATAAACAATTTTAGTTGCATTTTAAATGGACTAATAAGAACGGTAATTATCTTTCAATATGAATAATAGGAATCGATACTACATATGAGAAGTGAACAGCTCTACTAAATTTAAATTGTATTTCATAACCACTGGTACGATATAAAACTAATACCTTTAATTATATTTAAAAACTAACTACTAAATCTTTATTTCCTATTTGTGAGTAGGCCTACAAAACAGGAAATAAATTTAAAATTAGTACGGATTGTTTACTTCTCATGAGAATCTGCTAAGTTCGCAAACTCACCGGAAGTTCTTTATCAAAAGGAACTTCCGATCTGCGAGGGGGTCTTGGAAGTGTACAACCTGACGACGCTGTTCTTCAAAATAAGATACGTTTTAGACTGGCTGTCATATATATGTGTTTACGTGATGGTTAATATTTGTGAAATATCAGACTTAATATTAATGTTGTTATGTACAATTATTTATTTAACGCGAGTCATTATTACTTTATTTCATGTTTCACATATGTAGTGTATCCCAAACAATTATTTCTAATCACTTCAGGATGATTTATAACAAAAATACAATTATACTATGTTATTATATAAAAAATCTAATAGCGTATATTTTTGTATTTGTGTTTGCGTTGTTCAATCACGTGAAAAGTACTGGACCAATTGAACTGAAATTTTACATGGATATTCTTAGTCTCTGATTAACAACTAGGTCTATTCCTATTTCGAACATCCCTGCGGGCTACGCTCCACTGGTTATGAAAATTCACTTTATCACTCCATTATTAATATATTTGTGGACTTGTTTTAAACTGTACATAGTGTTTTGTATTTAATCCCCTGTGAAGGCCAAGAATAATCAGTATAATAATTTATACAGGGTGTTTGGACTGTCACTTAAAAAATAATGTGCTCATTGTGTCCCTGGTTTAAAAAAAATGAATCTGTTAACTGCCAAGTACCATACAAGGGATTAATTATTTACTAAGCATATTTGATCGTACACTTATTATTGGTATATACAATAGAAATTACTTCTTTTTTCATACCTCAAGAATGGTCCCTAATATTGCAGAGTAATTAAATATTTACAAACTATACACGACATGCTATTTTATTTGTTTTTAAGAAAGGGTGTTATTTGCCTACTTGCTTTCTTCTATGTCTGTTAAGAAATACAAATTAATTTTTATCTGCAAATAATTTCACAAAAACCTGACAAACCTACCGAAAAAAACTACAAAGCCTTTGAATGCGTAAAATACATTTATATCTTTAATATGAAACATATCTCAGAATTATAGTACTAAAAATAAAGTCGAAAAATTGCATTAGATTTAACATTTTCCAAAGGGGCTACAATCAACATAGCTACCAGTCTGTAAACTGAATCCCTACTGGGGACTTCCAAACTACCTACCCAGACATTGGGCTCTCTTTCAGAAACATAGGTTTTTATAACCTTCGTAATAGCAGTTTTTCATGTTTTTCTACTGCTAATACTGTAAATTATGTATAAAGATTTAATATCTTAATATATATTAGGAAGTATTTTGATACACTAAAAAATCAATTTTAATCTACCTTTTTATGATTGTATAAAAGCACATAAGATTGCACAGATGTAACACCGTAGCTATGCAATCGACCATTAATGGTTTTTGAAAAAAAACAAATAAATGAGCATATGCGATATCTCACGTACTCTAGTCCCGTGAGGAAACCAAATGTTTATTTCTTTTTGAATGATTAAGCTGAAAAGAAGGAATAACTCCCTATCTGCAGTTCAATCTAGATTCCACCATTGTATTTCCACAATTTCCTGCATTTCTTTATTTGTTCAAAAATATTATTATATTTCAAATTACAATATAGGCTACTTTTTAAATTTAATATGTTTTATAGCAAAACAGTTCTTTTTTTACTCTCCCAATATTTAAAAAACAATATGTACTTAACTTTTTATGAAAACTTAACAGGCCATAATTATTATAGAGATAGAGATATGCTAGCGAGTCTCGGTGATAATACAGGCAGACATACTAATCAACGGTGTCGCCGTGTATTCTTGGTTACTGATAGTACACGTGGTCACGTTCGCGGGTGAGGAGGGGGGTGGGGGCTGAGCTGCAGACACGATACTATCCGCTCCAAGGGTTCGCGCTAGGTGGCTGCTGTATGCCTAGTTCCTTCAGTCAGTGGTATGGTCGTGGGGTGTTGGTCGTTTGGGGTCCATCATTACGCGTTATTCGTTATGGTAATAGATAGTGGGGTATTGGTGGAACATCCGACTATATAGTTAACTTTCTATGTTTTGTTATGAGACAGCATTTAATAACAGTTATTAATGATCCAAGATGTAAAATGTGTTTGATCTAAGTTTTAAAATGTTGGAGTGCGTTACACCTGCTATAAGTGCTTTTTCTGTCGATTTTACGGTTATATAATTGGTTAGAATGATCAAAGTAAATAAGAAAAAGCCATCGAGGTCTCCGGTGAATGAAGCTACTGTTCGCCAGCCTCTTGAACAAGAAGAAAGTGAAGATGAAATGTCATCAGCTATAGATGATACAGACTACTATCCAAGCAGCTTCAGGGATCAGCCTCATACTCCTGATTTGAGTAAGTTTAAACCATTGATTTGCAGTACCTACCTTATCAGTTAGTTCTGTTATCACCAGAAAGAATTAGTCAGCAAAACGTTTTTATGAAATCTATTTAGTTTTAACGTAAAGTTATACATTTTTAGTCTAGAGTTGTAGGTGTATAAATATAAATATATAAATATGCTCCTATAAACTAAGGCCCTAGGCAAATATTAATAACTCAAAATACTTACAGCCATAAATTATTTTGCTAAGGCCCTATATTACACTATTGCTCCAGTAAAAAATAAAGCTATTAATACTAAATTTTGTTTGAAAAGCTTAAAAATTTAAAATATTTATTTTTTATTATTACAATGTGAATTTTATTGAAACTAAATACAATTCACAAAAGCGATAGTTCTTTGTCGAAAGTGTAAAGAATTATCGCCCGATTAATATTTATTAACTATTAAACATTTTTAGAAAAACAGGAATTATTCATTTTCCTATGTTTTACTAATCATATTTACTAAAAACTAATTTAGTTTTACAAATAATAAGATAGAAAACAGAAATTATAAATTTTAGTTTAGATTTGTAGGTATATAAACGTATAAATATATTGAACTCCATTAAGACCCTAGAAAAGTATTAAAAACTCAAAATATTTTTCTAGACAAAGATATTGCTGAGACACTATATTGCTGAAACTAAAACTAAAAAATATTACTACAAAACATGGTTTAAAAACTTATTGTCCCAATTATATTTGTTTGATAACTAAATTTGTATGACAGAAATATTCATTTCCTATCTTTACTAATTTATTAGTACACATTTGCTTTACTAGTATAAAATAAAAAAAAAAAACTGAAAATATGTTGTTGATTGTACTAGTGATTATATAATACAACAAAATTACCAAAAATCTATTACCATGGATGTTTATATAAGTCCAGTTGATTTTATAGGCATCCATAACATAATGGTTAATTTTACGTATTATACACATGTGGAACACCCTTAAAATTTTAAGTCGTTCCTTGTAGTTTACATACATGTCTTTATCTTTGTATCAAACTATATACCCTCGGTATTTATATTCGTTGTGAGTTTAAGGTTATTTTTTACTAATGTTATGTCTCATACAGGAATATAAAGGCTCGACTAACAACAAATAGCAATTATTATTGTTGTACTGTCTAAAAATACCACATAGCAGTGCAAAATAAGTGAATACAATATTTACCTCAGGAAATAACGAAAATCTTTTACTACAGTCAGGACAGTTTATTACTCGGTGAAATTATAATTTTAGATCTGCTAAGCAATAATAAACTCTCACAATTATTTTTTTACACATAAAAAACAATATAAGGCATTTTTGTTCTATGGATTACATATAGGATTTAGCTTGTGACATTTCAATTGAAAACTTTTCTAAAACATAAAAAAATATTGGGGGATACTCCTTGAAGTACGGTGACACCAACAACAAATGTGCAGAATACTATTATATTATATGTAATAATTATATCACAAATATTATACAACTTTAATGGTGGAAGTTTTGATAACCTTGTACAGTTATATTTTACTCACTATATGTTCATTACAATCCTTGATAGATACAAATACAACGTGCTAATAAAAAATACAATAAATAACTATGATGAATTAAATAATGAGCAAATGGTAATAGTTAGGGCTTAATATAAAAGACGAAAAGGTGAAAAGTATGAGTAATATGATTTTAAATGTTGTTTACTCGTAAAGTGTTAAACCTGTACTAACGACAGATGTATGACCATTAGTATGACTTTCAAGTTCAAAAAGTCTTTATTCAATAATTTATTGTATATCATGCATTTATACATTTTATGTGCTTCATAAAGCACGTGTGAAATTAGAAAGAAAATGTATTTCATTATTTTAGTAACTTTGATATGATTGTTCTTATTGTAATGAAATATGAATTTAAATATTGTAAATATTTACCTAAAAAACGTTGTCCATGGTGTTTGAAATACAAAAGATCATTTAAAGTAATTGAATCTATTGAAATATTTAAGACATACTAATTTAAAAACTTATAACCTCACCTCAAAAATAAAATAAAAATCAATATTTATAATAATAAAGGGACCCTCCTAACAGTCTGGTGATTCTGCAATATGAGAGTAGCCAAATATGTGATATGCAGGGAAATTTTAGGACTTTTACTTACAAAAATTAATGAATGATTATTTATTATAGTATTTAATACACAGCAGTAGTAGCGGGTAGATATTAAAATAAGTATATGTTTTGGCCCCATAGCAAAAGCATGGTTATTCAGTTACTATAAAAATACTGATGTATGCTTAATCTAAATTATCACTGATTTAACAGCAGCTATGAGCATTTTTAAGAGTGTGGTTTATTTACAGAAAAGTGTCGAAAGAGGCTCTTTCGTGAAGATTGTTATAAGGCTCCGAAAGTTATAGAAATGTATGTTGGTCAAGATATAAAAGGACAAAAGGGTTCAGGTAAGTTTGCATACATTACGCCTTAGTTGAACTTATTTACATTCTAATAATAACATCTGAAATATGTATACATTTATTCCTATTTCAAATGTATATGCATATACATAATTATTTATATTAACTAGCATTTACTCGTAGCTTTGCCCGCAATTACTTATCGAATAACAAGTATGTCATAACTATATCCTTTTCCAATGGATTGGACTTTTAGTTTGAAGAGGAAATTTTGGGGTCGTGATGTCAGTTGATATGAGTACCAATGAAATAAATATATCTATTTGCAAAATTCCATTTGAATGTATAGCCCCAACAATTGTGACATCTTTAACACTTGTACTTTGTTAATATTGGAAAACTTATTGAAAACACTTACGATATAATATAATTAATTTTTTGATTGTAAGTAGACATGTTTAACTAAAATATTATTTTACAATTAATTGTTAATTTAAAGTTAATCACGTGAAGAAGCATTTTTATTGTTGCCAAGATAGAGAAATTTATACACTGAAAAATAGCCCCAAGCTAGTATACCAGTATATGTAATTGAAAAAAGACAGAAATGTGACAAAAGTTTTCAATTTCCACCGTAGGTAATTACTTAAAGCTATTTCAATATTCAGGGACCATTGTAACATATAAAATCCCGTATCTAAGCTAGCTATATTTCTTTCCGTATATAGTTTTTTGTAATAATTTATATATCAGTGGTGGTTTGAGATATTGTACTGAAGCTCTGTTTGTTGGTCTAAACTATTCTTGGGAAAAGGTGTTAAGTAATAACCAGATGTGGATGGTAAACAAATCATAAGGGCAAATAGTTTTACTCTTTATCTATTATCTTAGCTCTAAAAATTTAAATGAAATCAGCTCATTTACAAGACCATGCTAAAAATAGGGATGATTTCATTGATCAGAGCCTTAAATTTACACTGCATATGTGAAGAATGTAATTGTATTGGTAAAAGATTACTCACTCACAAATTAAACAACTTATGTTTGCTCTTCCTTTGTTTATTTTCTAAACGCTTTTACTTAACTAAATTAATTACGGTTTATTTGAAAACTCAAAAGTATTTTTGTAATTCTTCATTGTGTAACGTTCAATGCAACACCAAACTTCAGTCTAAATAGAACTTGCTTTGAGGCTTTGAAATTGTTAAAATGCCACAGTTTTTGTTACGTCGTCAATATTACTAAATGTAATGTATTACTAAAGAATATTTAACTCTTTGAGTGCCACGGGTGTTTTTCGAAGGCATATGCATACAGTGCCACGCTGTTTTTCGCATATTTATAAGTTTTTGGGGGAAAACCTGTTGTAAAATAACTACCAAAACAGATTTCCATCATTTTGTTGTTGTTTTTTTTAAGTGCAGAATATGATACGTATCGTTACTAATAAAATTTGATTTATGAAAATGTCAGTATTTATAAAAAGTATAAAATAAAGTAGCCTATTTGTATAAAAAGTTAAGTTTCGACCTAATTTGAGTGTATACGGTATTGTTAAGATTTTTTCTTTATACCATGATAAAGGCCATATAATTCTAAAATAAAACCCATGTGCAATATCTTATTCTAGAATTTTAAAAACATGGCATTATATGTATTAATAAAATACTGCCTGGTACCGACATTTTATAAACTGTACTTCATTTGTCAGAGTTTAGAAATTACTTAGTAATGATGTATTTTTCCCAATAAATCTAATATAACATTAATATAACACAAATAAATATGATTAGTAAATGTAGAAACAAATACTTTCTAAAATATTTACATAAAAGTATAATATCTAATAATATTTACAGTGAAAATTCACGTTTTTTTCGCTTGGACACAACTCACAACACACTACATTACTTTTGTAGAGAAATACACTAAAATACAGTATGAGTTGCTATTTTATTTTGTATTTACTCAAATGCTTGGTTATCGGCACATAAACAACAAGAAAGGCCGTTACGCAACACGGTACTCGTCCGCTACGTTGCGTGACTGGAAGACAAAATCATAGCACAGGTACTTCGGTATTATCACAGCCCACTATTTTTCGACGAGTTTTCCTTATCAGAGATGAAATAAAACTTCATTATACGTTCCTTCTTCCATAACGAATCGAATAATACTCGATGAGTCATATCTCAAATATTTATCTCGCTGCCTATCTCCAAATCGTCTCCAAATAGACACACGAATGACCTGACATTTTTGAATAATGAAACGTTTGTTCTTATAGTTTTTGATTTCATTGATTGTCGTAATAACTTGTAAATTCCAAAATTGGTTAAATAAAGTCAGTTGTTTACTGTAATTTGTTTTGTCCCCAATAAGGAAAACTCGTCCAAAAATAGTGGCTTCTTGATAAGTACCCAAACAACATAAGTTTCACAGATAAAATAGTAGAGAAACAACATAAAACTCGTATTTATTGATCATTTTGAACCTATTGAATACAGCCGTCTGGTTATTTTGGCCAAAATAATCTAGTACTATACAAAATAATATCGAAATACGGAAAGTCAAAATTGGCGACGTTGTGGCATTCAAAGTGTTAAGATGTGACGGTTTAGACCATTTAACGTATATAGTTTCAGTTTGATATCACAAACCTTCACTGAGATACAAATACAAGATACCTATTACAAATAAAAACCCCCAATATGGACAGACAGAAAACTAAGCTAGACAAGGCTATACATTATATGGAAAACATTTTTTGTTTTAATCTATAGCATAACCTGGTAAAATTTAGGGCAGTCAATACGGGATATGTTTATATATATATATAAAATGCAATAAATTTTAGCATAATTTACTTACAATGAAAACTACCTCTTCTACAATTTTATAGTTGTTTTGTGAATGAGAAAGATTGTGAAACAAGAGATCTAAATTTTACTTTCTTTGCAGCAATAGTAAAGAGTTTCAAATCAATCACATGAACAATTTCTACATTTGCGGTTGTGGTCAACAACTTATTAAATTTGTTGTTTTTCGTTGTTATACCAGATTTATAATAAGCTTAACATACACATCACTCAGCTTAATACAAAATAATCTCAAGAGTCAAATATTGTTCTTCAGACTGTGTTACAGTAGTTTCTGTAATACCACATTATCTTATACATTTGCATTTTGTGGTTTATGTAGTATAGCCTAATATAATCTATGCATTTATTTCATCTAATTAGCCGTAATTAATATGAGATTGGTTACATGAAAATCTGGTGATAACTTGTAGTTGTAAAACATATTTTGCAAAGATTTCCTATTCACGTAGAAATAAAACAGTCTGTTTAATTTTTATATGTTTGGTAATATGTATGCAAAGCAACATAATGTATGATTATAACAGTAATGCTTTTCTTTTGTTGCTTGGTAAAAAATACTATGTTGGAATTTTTTATATTTCGTAAAAGAAATTTAATTTTCATTGTATTTTTTACATATTGTGGTTGTACAAAATACACAATAGGAGTCATACATAACGTGTAATAATTTTCTGTTTATGTACCGTGATTGGTCATATTATTTTTATTTTCACATATGGATTATATAAATTAAAACAGTTATAATGGAAGTATCCATCCAAATCACCACTCATGTTAATAAGGTAACAAGACCTTTTATTTTATTATATTTTTTTAATCTCTTGGAATAATTTTAGGCTGCTTTACCCATTATATTTGTAATCTATGTTCAATTTAAATCGTATTTTTATATTTCTATGACAGCGTATTTGGGATTTGTATACAAGTAATTGCTTCTATATTATGTATTGTTTGATTCCAAAGTTATTTTAAAGATACATATTAATTAGGATTAGTCCATATATATCATTAACTAAATTTGTTAAGCATATCTTAAATGATTTTATGATACAAGAAAACAATTAAGTTTTATATTGTATTTAAAAAATGTTAAGAATAAAATATTGTAACTTGTAGTTGTAATACAAATTTTGTTAAGGTTTAACCTTTATGTAGAAATGAAATAATATACTGAAATGTCCTAATTTTTTGTAACATGTATGCTACAATGTGGTTGTTCAAAATGCACAGTATGAGTCTTAAATGTATAGTTCTTTTCTATTCATGAACCAAGTTTATGGAGGTCAGATTGTTTCCATTTAGTATTTAGTTTACATAAAAGTTCATAACAAATCCTATCCCAAACACCGTATGGTGATGTTACGGGTTTTAACGAAATTTCGTTTTATTTAATCATTACACAATTTGGAATAAGACTATGTTTTTAACACTGATATTTGTGATTTACTATTTTGATTAAATTACTAATTTTGAGATTTGTGTGATTTGGGATTTATATTTAGTTTAAAATCTTATATATTACGTATTATTTGTTTCCAAAGTAATTTTCAGTTTATATTGTAGTAGGCTTATACTGTATTACTTATTAAAATGTAGGTTCCAGTTTATTATATTTTTCTAATTTTATATCTAGAAGCTTTTCAGTTCAAATAGCATTAAAAATGTATAAGATTTCAATGAGGTCATTAACATAAATGTTAAATAAATTATGTTCATAGCAAATGTATACGTTTTCCTCCTTTTGATACAGACCAATGACTTATCAGAGGTACCATAGTCATATCCTAATGCCAAAACTAGTTTTGTTTAAAATAAATCGATTGGATCCAAAAGTCTAGAAACATATTTAAGTATGTCAGCCAAATAGTCATCCAACTCATGTCCTGCCTTTAGTACTAAATCCGGTTTACACTTTTAAAAACTGGGTCTGTGTTATTGTTGATTGGTAGGCCACAGGTGTGCACTTCCACTAGACCTACAAGCGAGTCGTTGAAATCCCGCCTATTGGACACGTAAAACTGACCGCCAGGCGAAGGGCAACACTGGCTACAAGGTGTACGAGGTGTAGGCCGCAGGATTGCTGGTCATAATTTCACAAACTGGCGCAGTTTAAGTTATCTGACCACGAGTGTAGGTACATACCTAGACTATAGGACTTGTGACTTTTACTGCAAAGGTTATCACCCGTTTTTATCATGCTGACTAAATATGTCAGTCTTTGCTAAAGAAACTGTTCAAAAATGTACACAGAGTTTGACGTTAAAGGCATAAGGACAAATCCTCTCCCGTAAAAAAAAAACTCTTTATATAATTTTGAAACAATTTGTTAAAATTTTGTTTTTCTAAAATGTTTTTTACAAAAAAAGAAACACAATATGACCTGGCTTGATATATGACAAGTTCTACATTTAAATTTTTTACCTTCAGTTTAATGTACAACATGTATTTTTTAGTATTTGAATACATTTAAATTGTTAATGGCATTAAAAGGGATAGTATAAATAAAATTTATTTTTCAGTCGATTACTTCACGTGACTGATTTAAGGTTTAAGACAACTTATGAAATATGAGAAATACCCATTAAAGCTTGTTGGTGGGAAATATATTTACAAAAATTTTCATCTTTAAGTGCAAATATTTGTACTTTAAGTATATTTGTATTATTTCTTAGCTAGACCAATATTTATATAAATCAACA
The DNA here is from genome assembly GCF_021130785.1 of Homalodisca vitripennis. NCBI lineage: Eukaryota > Metazoa > Arthropoda > Insecta > Hemiptera > Cicadellidae > Homalodisca > Homalodisca vitripennis. Next base: position 105,632 of record NW_025776378.1, read on the forward strand.
CCGATAATACTAGTCTGTGTTTTATTGGGAATATATATGTTTTAAGGGCAAATTTCATATAATATATAACACCACTCTGTTAAAATAAAATGTTTTTAATACTAATTATACAACATATTTAACACCTTCATTGTGCCATGAGACGAGTACCTAATAAATATAAGAAAGCCAGGGTAACAGCTAGAATGCCCCCGGCAAACATTAAAAACAATAAACACGGATTTGGCTGCCAAAACAGACTTTGTTTAACAAGGTTAAGTGCAATGAAATTAGATTTAAATTATTTATCATAAGGGATCTAAATACACGTTTATTTTTTTAGTAAGCACTACACAAACTATTGGTTTAAGAAATAAAAAAGATGATCTGTGAAATCCTTTGGATGGTTTAATGGTAAGATGACTTTATACAGCAACGTGTGTAATAAATTAGTCTAGATAAATTGTATTCAATTTTCACTAATCTTTATTCGTGTTCACATTTTTTTTTAATAGTCGTGGAAACTTCTGTTTCTTGACAGCAAATTTTAATTGGCAACTACAAAATTTCAAATCATTTTACAGAACTTATCACACAGTCTGTTATAAGTTTTATAATATATAGAAAATACTATTAATATTTGAATATATAATAATTCTTAATTAATAGATCAACCAATGATTATTATATTGTGCTTACGTACACCACAGTAGAACTTATTTATAAGAAAAGAAATATGATTTTATGTACATTGTTGCATTCAGTTGTATCTGTCATTTTACTTATGTAACTATACACAGTGGTTTTTATATTATTTTTTCAAAAAAATGTGTCTGTTTTATAACTGATTATTCTTTTATAATTGATTGTAACCTAACTTCCAATTTAAACTGGAGTGAAATGTTTAATACATGGTTATTTTAAAAGAAGTAAATTTGGATTGGATTGTATAATTAAATGAATATATGAAACCAGACTTAAATATTTATTGGAATCCCTTACTCCTGGAGATAATAAGTGTCATGGAATACTTATTACTTGATTAAGATTTTCCTGACTTCCTTTCCATATTTATAGTTGTATATCTCTACACTGCCATCATTTTGAGCTACAGGTAAGGAATGGTACTCGACATGTGTTGGAGCCAATGAAGAAGTTCCTGACTTGATGTGGCGAGATTAATTTTTGGACAGTTTGGTATAGTATATATTTTTATTACTATGATTTGCCTTCAATGATATTCTTATATGAGTGTATTATCTCATTGGCATATTAAAATTTGTTGATCCCTGATGAAGGGCAGATTCTACACCTGATTAGGTTGGTGTGATGAAAAGAGGTTTTACTTCCAAAATCATTCTAAACATGTAGATAGTACTTTAGTGGTAAAATTAATCAGAATGTAATAACCTTGAAAAAACAAACACATATGTTGTTTTAAAAGAACTTTTAAAAGACTAAGAATTATAATGATAAATTATAATTATTTTTTGTGATAGCTAAGGTGTAATCTAAACATTTAGGACTGAAATAACAAGAGATTCAAGATAAAGAATCATTCTTTAAATTTGAGTAAAATTTTGAATTCAATTTTAATTTAATAATTCAGAATCTAAATCCAAAAAGTTAAAGAAACCTCAAATGGACCTTGAAATCAATATAATATATTTTAAAACTATTTAATAGCTTATAAGTTCAACATATTTAATCTAAACTTGTAAGGTTCTTTTAAAACATTTTATTAAGTAAAACTGGGATAAAATGAATTTTATCTTAAAAATCTGAATTTTTTGTTATAAAAATATTATAATACATACTTGCATAAAGTTTCAGCAAGACCAGATAATCATGTGGTCTTCATGTTTTGATTTCAAGAAACATAATATTAAGATTGAATATATTGTAGTTTTTAATAATAATTTGCAGAGAAAGAAAGTTTGTGCTAATCATTTGATTGATTAAAAATTAATTTGTAATTTACTTGAGTTGGAGTAGTTTTCAATGAAAGCTTTAATGTTTTTGAATAAAAAGGGACGGTATTTGACTAAAACCTGTGTTAAATGACAATATCCTACCATTTGTTTGCTTACAGCCGTTACTTATATTCTCATAAGTACATCAGGACATTTTTCAACAACCTCTTTTTGGGCCACAGAAAATCAGTTTAAAACTTATATAAAACTCATAACACTCACGTAGTTTATAGGAATGAGGTTGAGAACCCCTGATTTAATGACTTACTAAAAAATATGACTTAAGTTACTATGCTGATATTCCCCTACATCTCTTGATGTTTTCAGGAACATTAAATGTTTATTAGAAAGATCATCAGAGCAGTACCTTACAAATTCCTTTTTAAATTTCTCTGCCACCATATGACTCATTTGTCTTTCACAACTAAAAGCTGCAGAAATGCAGGGAGTAAATTTTTAACCCCATTTTGTTTTACAATTTTTTTTTCATATTTTTTTCAATTACTTGAATGTTTTCTGTTTTTTATATATTTTATTTTGCACTACAATCTTTTCCAAACTGAGTTGCTTCTTCAATAATTTTATGTATAAAATAGATAACTTACATGTTGTTTTCCTCTTCTACTGATTTGGAACTCCTGATTCTTATGATGGTGTCTTTGAAGCACTTTAAGATTCCAAATGTATACATTATTATAATGATAAAAGAGATTTCCTGTTTTAAAGTTTATTGATCTAATAATTTCATTTTATAAACTTATATTAACAATATGATATCAGTATGGGATAGTGACCAATATTATACTTGTGTGTTAAAGTCCGTTCACCTGATCTTCCATCATGTTGATCAAACCTTCAACAAAATATTTGTATTGATAGTCAGTTATGTTTGCAACATCACTTGAGCCTCCAACTAGCAAGATATTATTGAATATTTATTAATGTACGGATTGGTCTTTAAAGCACTAATTGCTGCCTGTTAAGCAGCACCAGGAAGTACATAATCAAATGTTGAAAACCCACTTGATAATTCTCCATCAAAAACTTTTGCCATATCTCTACCTATCAGTGACCAAAGTTAGCTAATTTACTGGTATAATCCCTGTTAAGTATTTATAAGATCATTTTGTGACATATTTTCTGTTTATTAACAAATAACACTTTAGTTGAGACAACTATTTGTTGTTGTTCATTTATAAGATCTTTTTAAACTTCAATTCTTTCTCTAAGTACTTAATTTTCTGATTTAGTAAAGATATATGAACCTACATAGCTTAATTTTGTAGATGAATTTTCATCTCACCAATCTTATTTCCACGTGTTTCATTATAGACATGGTTATTTGTAAATTCATCAAGGAGAGTGTAAATTTTACTGTTTGAAAATGCAGTACGATTATTAATGATGTAGCCTTATAGTGAGCGCTTTTTTAAAATTAATTCAATCTATCCCAAATTTAAGGTTTCAATATAGTTTATGTCTATACAGATATATATTCCCACTAGAAAATCTCTTAAAATCTTGTTGATAGCAAAGATGACATACAGGCCGCAATAAAAGTTGTTGATTTGTCTACCTCCATTTATTAAGGTAAAACTAGTTTAAGATTTAATCATCCCCATAGTCACACAATTTATTCATTACAATTTTAGATTGTGAGTAATGGTATCTAAAGAATCATATAAGTAAAAAGTAGCACATGTGACAGATAAGATCATCCCAATGTGCACCTCCAAAACTGTCCATCAACTGAACAAAATTAATTGGAACAATTAAAATGCCTGTGTTTGCCATAATCAAATGTTCTAAGAAATAAGTGTAATCTATCAATGATTTCAACCCACATAACTGATAATAGTATTGAAAACAAAAGAATTGCTGATGTGTCTTCCAATATACTCATCTAATATTTTATAATATCAATCAAAATAAGGTACCATTAGGGGAATGTATATAAACATCTATAATTCCATCTTGGTGTGAGGATATTCTGAGAATCTCCCTCCTTTGTCATGTGACATTAGCTATCTTATTTCAATCTTGTATTTCTATTTTAAAATTAATTCATTTAATGAGGTTATTTTTAAAATAAATTTTTTTTATAGAATAGGTTTTTATTCGATTTTATTCCAAAGTCCAAACGATGGTAATATTTAAAAATTAACTGATTATATTAATCTTCTTATTGATATTCTATTAAAAATTAATTTTAGTTTTTACTGGATGCAAAATATATTACTACTAATGAGATTTAAACCTGGGCTCTAAAGATTATAATAATAATACTTTATTTTCACCATTTACAAGACAAATACAAAACGATTTACATTCTTAGGAAATACACTGACGAAAAAACCGGTAGCTGGGCAGCGTAACAAAAACAAAACAATTTACAAAATAAAATAAAAAGAGTGCTTTCTTAGTAATAAACAATATTCCAGCCAAACAAGCTGCTCTCCATGACGTCTGCATATGGCTAAAACGTCCAGAGGCATATAATGATAAACAGTACATTTACATACATACATACACACATACATATACACTTAAATATACATACATAAACATAAATATACACACATACATATACATACATACAGTATACATAAATAAACAATACAATATATAAAGTTAACATTCACTAACCTATAATCACAATAAATCTGATACATTGATTATAAATTTGGCCAATACTAATTACAAGGAAAAATAACATAAGTTGTAATAGTGGTAAAATAAAGTAAATTAAGAAATCTGTGTACTATTTGAAAAAACTAAAAATCGAATATTCAGCTCAAAACATTTGTCAATTTACCAATATCAAGATGTGTCAAAAGCCAAGCTTTCAGAATTTTAGAAAAACAATTCAAGACATTGCATGATTTTATTTCGCTTGGAATCTGATTAAAAAGCTTCGGTCCTATATACTGAATGGATTTCCTAAAATATTCTTTGTTTACTTTTGGTATTCTGAAAATTCTGTTATTTATACTTCTAGTCCTGTGCAACAAATCATTTGTTCCAACATTCCCACTGCGCAAATAAAAAATTCTTAATACTTTATATACATACAAATGTTCTACCGGCAAGATTTGTAAATGAACATACAGGGGGAAAGCACTTTCTCTTCTATTTTTTTCAATATTATTAGGGCAATGTATAATGTTCGCATCAAGTTCGTATCACAAAAAATTTCTGAGAAAATAAAAAGTTCTAATCGTAGATCTTAATTTGCGATGCAACTCCACGATATGATTTTGCCCAAGTTAATTTATAATCCATGGTAACGCCGAGATATTTAAAAATGTTTACTTTCTCTACAGATTGACAACTACACAGATCTGGGATACAATTTATTCTGTGGTATTTTAATTGTAATGGGAAATCAAAATCTCTAAATCCAAAGTTGATACATTTGGTTTTTTTAACGTTGTTCCGAGTTAGCGAAAAAGACAGGAGGTCTCGGAAGCGCGCCCCTCCCAAACTCGGAGCAAATCATAAAAAACAATCACATGCCACTAGTGGGAAGAGAGACAAAGAGACAAGATTTCGAGTAAATGAAATATAATTAATAGGTGGCAAACATTTCCATGCAAAATACAATATACAGTTAACTGCAGCACCACGGTGCACCGCGTAACTTAAAAACTAAATAACAACAATAAAATAATTTCCAATAATAACAATAACATAATAAATAAATAATATAATATTAATAACACAATTAATAGAAATTTGGTCTATAAATAACATATATCAGGTACGGCAGTAGTAAATCTAAAACTTTTTACAGGTAATTTTTTATGAACTGAGGGGAGGGAAAAGGTTGTAGAATTTCTAGGCCCACTAATTTTAAAAAGTAATTTGGTTTCAAGTTTGTAGCCGAAAATTAAAAAAAAATATTTTAAAGCCAATTTTCGAAGGAGGCGGGGGCTTAGTTGCCTCCACGAATCCGAATTAAAGATGAAATCCTCCCCTTCAGTTCATGTAACTAAACTAAATAATACTGGCTAATATACTGGCCCTCCTCCAGATCTAACATCTGGCAGCGCTCCATACAAGCCAATCCTCTCAAGTGGTATAATAAGTAAAAAACATTTCTGATCCAACCTTGTTCCAGAAGAAATTAATGGGAGCACTACACTCCGATTGGATGCCGGTCCAATAGCGCTGGCAGGGCGCGGGCATTCAGTTGGCTTCAGTGCTGTGGTCAGACTCGCCGCATCAGTCCCGCTGACGGCACTCACGGGGACCCTATAGAATCCCAACATAACCAGTAGATAATTCAGATCAACTTTACTACAACCCGAGAAATAATAAAAACTTAATTATGTTTGCCACAAAGTATAATAAAATATTTAAATTTAACAATTAAAAAAAATAACAATCTGTAACTAACAGTACCTTTTAAGTATCAAAGACTATTTCCTAAAAATAACTCAAGACACCAAGTATTTTAAGATGCACTACTTGGTGCCAATATTAAAATATTACATAGGCTAGGACAGCCATACTAAATGATTAAGCGTGATAACATTTACTTGTAACTATAATTCGCTGGATTTTAATCATTATATTATAATAATTTACATTTTGCTATTAAATATTAATTGTAAGGTAGGCCTGATAATAATTATATATAATTTACAAATAATAACAATACATTATTTCCCAAATAACAATAATTAAATTCTTATCAGTTCACGCTACTATAAAGGCAATAATTAAATAATAAAATTGAAATCATGGATGTTGCCACCCAAATATGCACGCAACACGAAACACGAGGTAACAAAAATTTACAAAGTCTGTACCGTCTCGCTTACACTAAAAAGACAAAGTGTGTACACGGAAAAAAGAATTTCCGTTCGCCGAACGGATCAGTTAGAAGGCACTAGAGCAAAAATAGAAAACTTAACTGGCAAAGTAAATAAATTAACAAATTTTAGAATGTACGAAAGACAGGAACGAACACTTTGCGACACGAACACGTACACGAGGAACACAAGTTACAAAAATATATATAAATTACTTATAACTAAACTACGATAATATATGTCTGGGTGGGAGAGAAAAACCCGCCAACTAAAAAAGTTAAGAGAGTGCAAAAGAACATTTACCTGCCGAAAGTCGGAGAATTAGCCAGCCATGTGGAACGGGACGAGCAGCGAACAGACAGCAAACGCAGTAGCTTCTCCGAACGTGTCTCCGAACAGTCTGACCGCTCCGAACAGTAGCCGGTGCCGGTGCCGGTGAACAGCTGGTCGGTAAACTAGTCAAGGTCAACCAGCTGACCTCAACCAATCAGTCCAACCAGGCAGAAAATCAATACTTGACGGAGTGACTCCCCTACCGACTGACAAGAGTGGCCGAGGTGGGAAAATAATAGACAAAAAATAAATTGCCCAAACTGAGCCCCGGCTCAACCTCCCCCACTAAAAAGGGTGCAACCCCAAACAAAACCTCTCCCCCACTGAAAGAAGAACCAACAAGCTCTGGCACAGGAAACGGGAAGTCGAGAACCCTAACAGGAAACGAAGTCCTGAGCAGGAGGCAGACAAGACACGATCCTCCTGAAATTTTGAGAGGCGCCTCTCTTGGAGAAAGAAGAAAACAGAAAGAGAGTAAAACGACACCACAGGGAAAACCAGGGGTGATCAGTCCCCGGACACCCCCGCAGCCGCACCAGTATCCAGAGCATGACCAGAGGTATCACCACGGAAGGCCTTCAGATGAGAAACATGGGCCTTCCGCCACAACCTCCCCGATACGGGATCAACCAACTCAGCGGTAACTGGGGAGAGAAAACGAAGAATCCGGTGGGGACCTGTCCACCGATAGCAAAGTTTGGCTGCCCGTTTATCCACGGCCGAACTGACCGCATGGGCCTTACAAAAGACAAGATCCCCCACCTGGAAGGGGTTAGCAATACGTCCCTTATTGAATTTCCTCCTCACCCTTTCCCTAGACTGTAGGAGCTTAACCCTGACTGCTTCCCAAGTGTCACTTACATTGAGAGTACCAGGTACTGGTAGAAGACTATCCAGACTCCAGAGATTAGACAAGGGATCAGAAGGAGGACGACTAAACATGACCTGAAAAGGCGTGGAATCATGACTTTCGTGAAGAGCAGAATTGAAGGCTAACTGAAGCCAGCTCAGGTTTTCATCCCAGGTAGTTTGTTTCTCAGCGTGATAAGCGATGAGGGCGGCTCTGAGATTGCGGTTGAACCGCTCAGCATGAGAAGGCTGGGGGTAGTAAGGAGATGTAGTAACGTGTTTGATTCCATGCCCAAAACAGAAGCGATGAAACTCCCTCGACACGAATTGTGTGCCGTTATCCGAGACGAAGGTGGCGGGCACTCCAAAATTCTGTAGAAGGCGGGACTTGAGTGCCTTGACGGTGAGCGACGCCGTGGCACTCCTAAGAGGAATCAACCAGCAAAACTTAGAGAAAGCATCCACAGCAACAAGCAGGGAGGTGTTCCCTGACTTGCTACGGGGAAAGGGTCCCACATAGTCAATGAACACTTTCTCAAGAGGCCGCTCCGCCACCTCGGAGGAAAGAAGTCCTAATTTGGTATTTTGTGCTGGTTTACTGACCGAGCAAAGATGACAAGCTCGTACTCTACCAGCAATGTCTCTGTCCATACTCTTCCAGATGAACTTATCTCTGATTTTAGCGATGGTCTTGTGAATACCTAAATGACCGCCCACGGGAGAAACATGAAAGTAGGAAAAGACCATCGGTATGAGGGCACTCGGCAGAACAATCTTGGGACCACCTCCGCGTCGGGCACGACAGCAGAGGACACCCTTGGACAAGAAGTAAGGAGAGTGGGCTTCTCCCTCCTGGAGCTCACCAATGATGTTTGACAACTCGGGGTCTTGAAGTTGGTGAGAGCCAAAACTCTCAAAGGCAGCAGGGAAATCCAACATCACAGTCCCACACAACGGTGCTTGAGAATCAACAGGATCGCTGGGTAGATGATACATTCTAGAAAGAGCATCGGCGACGACGTTTTGGGTGCCGCGAATGTGCTGCACCCTGAATTTAAAGGCCGCAATTTTGACAACCCAGCGACCAATCTTCCCGAGTTGTCGAGGATGGGCCAATAGCCAGGAAAGAGCCTGATTGTCAGTTTCCAGCAGAAATTCGGAATGCTCTAGGAACCTCCGAAACTTATCCATGCCGAAAACGACCGCCAGACACTCCAGCTCATAAATAGAAGATTTCTTTTCCTGAAGGGTCAAAGTCCTAGATGCAAAAGCTATAGGTTGCCGAGCGCCGTCGAATTCTTGAGAAAGCACAGCTCCTACAGCACAGGATGAGGAGTCAGTCTGCAAGATGAAGGGCCTACTAAAGTCCGGTATTCGCAGCACAGGAGGTTGGATAATGGCCTCCCTAAGCAGTTTGAAAAGCACGTTCTTGATCTTCACCCCAAACGAACTTTGCGTCTTTCCTTCTTAAGGCGTTCAGAGGGGCGGCCACCTCGGCAAAGTCAGGAATAAACCTACGGTAGAAATTAACCATGCCTATGAATCTGGCAACACCCTTGGCATCCTTCGGAGGAGGGAAATCCCGAATGCCTTGGGTCCTGGCAGGGTCTATAGATACACCCCTAGACGACACGAGGTGACCGAGAAACGATATTTCAGACTTGGCGTAAGACACCTTCTCCGGATTGACTGTAAGGCCAGCCCTACCCAACCTAACCAAGACCTCCTCAAGATGTTTAACGTGTTCCGTGAAAGACTCACTGTAGACCAGAAGGTCATCAAGATAATTAAAGACATATCTGAACTTCACATCGTGGAAGATGGAGTCGAGCAACCTAGTTAACGTTTGGGCCCCCACAGCTAGCCCCATAGGCACAGATCGGTACTGATACAAATTCCACGGAACACAGAAGGCCGTGAGAGGACGTGATTCCTTCTTCAACGGAATCTGATGATATGCTTGGTTCAAATCAAATATAGTGAAAAATTTGGCCTTACCGAACCAATCAAAAGCAGAATGGAGATCGGGGAGAGGCACTGAGTCTATTTCAATTTTGGCATTAAGTTTTCTTAGGTCAACCACCATACGATGTTTTCCATTAGGCTTTGGAACCAAGAACGCTGGACTGGCATACGATGAGTTTGAGGGCTCAATAACTCCTTGATCCAAGAGATCCTTGATGATACCACGCATAACCTCCATCTTTGGAGGAGCCAACTTGTATGGGTGGGAGCGTACTGGCTGAGTGTCAGTCAGACGAATTTCATATTCAATAAGATGGGTAGAACCGAGCTTGGGTGTGAGGACCTCCGGAAATCTTGAGCAAAGCTCACGGAGAACCCCAGCTTGCTCCTCATCCAAGTGACCGAACGGGTCCCCAGGGGCAGAACCTTCCTCACACTCCACCTCCACAACCTGCGGCGTCGATTTGCATTTATCAGAAAAGGGGACTGACACTCGCCGATTGAATTTGAAATAAGACTGGCCCGCCTGAAGATCCAGCACCAAACCAGTCTTTTGAATAAAATCCGCCCCCAAAATACAATCCATACTCAGGTCCTGGGCCACAAGGAAGCTCCACACCCATGAAAAATATTCAACCTTAAACTTGATTGAAGCCTTCTTCGAAATTGGAAGAGGGGAATTAGAAGCAGTCCAGCAAGTTAAAGAAGACTCCTCGGTGTGCTTCACCAAACCTAACCTTGAAATGGCTTCAAAAAGACGGGAAGAGATGAGGCTACAGGCTGACCCGGAATCAACTAGGGCCTTATGCACTGAGTCTCCCACTAAGATATTGATATAAGGGCACACCGAAGATGCTGTCCTAAGCCGTAGGTTTCCCTTTTCTGCTAGGCTCATAGTGTCCAAACTATTAATCAAATTTTTCGCACAGGTACTATTTTTTTGAAATTTTTTCTTAGACCTCGGGGGAACTTCAGAGAAAACCCCCCTTTGATCTAGTTTTTTGGACCAGTGCGATATCTCCTAGGACACTCCCGACGAGTATGACCTCGTTCACCACAGGCATAGCAGATGGGTGGATGAAGCCCACCAGAGTGATGTGGCCCATCCACGGGATTCTGTACGGCCGTGACAGCCCTGGAGGGCTGGATGGAACGATGATTGTTCCTCTCCGCCCTCTGCCGGTCAGCAAACTGCACGCTGCGCGAAGCAATGCACAGACGGTCCAGTTCAGAAAAGGTGGAAGGGCGACCAGCAAAAACTAGACGGGACCTCTCTTCAGGATTGAGGACCCTCAAGAATGGTGGTGACCACAGTACTTTCGGAGATATTGAGCCTTAACACCCTATCAGTGTCCCTCACCTCGGCCACAAACTTTGCCAAACTCTCTCCGTTGCCCTGAGGCCTAAAGAATTTCTCCACACGGAGACGTTCCCTCAACTGACCAGGAACAAAGAAATCCAATGCCTCCCTATGAAAATCATCCAGGGTACCACCCCTCTGGAGAACTCGAACCAGACAGTCACCCAAAGGTGGCCTACAAAACGGAGAGATGACATGCAGGAAGCTCGCTCCCTGAAGACCAGGCAAGTCATGCAGTCGCAGGATCTCAGAAAGAAACCGCAGCAAGGCTTCAGTATCAAGACCATCCACCGTTGGTAGTCGCTGCAGCAACGGGGTAAGTGGGTTTGGAAGCTTGTGATACTGAACAAAGGATCCCGTCATCACAGTCCCCAGTCCTCCAGATCCAGCAGGCATTTGGGTCACAGGCCCCCGGGCCCCGTCCACACCAGACACCTCCGCAACGACTGATCCAGGGATCTGGCCTTCACCCTTAACAGCCGCAGCAGAGTCAACCGCAGACACAGTTTTTTTTCAGGAGCCTTTGCCCCCTCGTCCCTCTCGAGTACAGTCAGCAGGCCGTCCACCAAGGTGATGCGTTCCTCCAACCACTCCCTATCACCAGAACTGGTAAGCTTGGATCTAAGTAGCGACAGCCTCATATGTAGATGGGTAAGCCGGGACAAATACCTAGCCCTCTCTCGGCCAGTAGGCGGCGACTCCAACCAGTCCTCCTGACTATTTTCAAAAGTCTCCAACTTAGCCTCCAAAATGGGCCTCTGTTTCTGGAACGTCAAATCCCTAGGCCAAGTCGTGTCCAGGTCCATATTATCCCGCAGTTGCTTCCGCATGGACTCGCAGTCGGAACTCGGAGTAAGCCCACGAGCCAACAACTCAAAATGGAGATCCTCCTTCAACAAGTATTCAGGCACCAGAGAGACATGCATGATAAATAAATAAATGACACAGACTAACAAGTAACACACACTGACTCGAAGTCAACGACTAACAAAGCAATAACTAAGGCGACAAGTGAATAACTTAGTGAGACAACACTCTCAGCAGGGTCCCCAGAATTCCTGCCGTCCACGAAACACGGCAGCGAAACCAAAATACCACAACAAAACACTACGCCGTACCAGAACAAAACCAGGAAAAAACAACGAAGACAAGATATAACAAAAACACACAAGTAACAAAAAATCAGAAAATAAATAAGTTCACACACTTCCTGTAAATCAGCGAAAAATAGCTCAGCGAGACGGCACAGGTGCAGGAAGTCAACTAACAACTTCAACTCGCGCCTCTCACCACCAGTGGCAAAACAAAAACCCCGGGCCCGCAGAGGGTAAAAACACGTAACCACGCTCTGCTACCATTTTGTTCCGAGTTAGCGAAAAAGACAGGAGGTCTCGGAAGCGCGCCCCTCCCAAACTCGGAGCAAATCATAAAAAACAATCACATGCCACTAGTGGGAAGAGAGACAAAGAGACAAGATTTCGAGTAAATGAAATATAATTAATAGGTGGCAAACATTTCCATGCAAAATACAATATACAGTTAACTGCAGCACCACGGTGCACCGCGTAACTTAAAAACTAAATAACAACAATAAAATAATTTCCAATAATAACAATAACATAATAAATAAATAATATAATATTAATAACACAATTAATAGAAATTTGGTCTATAAATAACATATATCAGGTACGGCAGTAGTAAATCTAAAAATTTTAACAGGTAATTTTTTTATGAACTGAGGGGAGGGAAAAGGTTGTAGAATTTCTAGGCCCACTAATTTTAAAAAGTAATTTGGTTTCAAGTTTGTAGCCGAAAATTAAAAAAAAAATATTTAAAGCCAATTTTCGAAGGAGGCGGGGGCTTAGTTGCCTCCACGAATCCGAATTAAAGATGAAATCCTCCCCTTCAGTTCATGTAACTAAACTAAATAATACTGGCTAATATACTGGCCCTCCTCCAGATCTAACATCTGGCAGCGCTCCATACAAGCCAATCCTCTCAAGTGGTATAATAAGTAAAAAACATTTCTGATCCAACCTTGTTCCAGAAGAAATTAATGGGAGCACTACACTCCGATTGGATGCCGGTCCAATAGCGCTGGCAGGGCGCGGGCATTCAGTTGGCTTCAGTGCTGTGGTCAGACTCGCCGCATCAGTCCCGCTGACGGCACTCACGGGGACCCTATAGAATCCCAACATAACCAGTAGATAATTCAGATCAACTTTACTACAACCCGAGAAATAATAAAAACTTAATTATGTTTGCCACAAAGTATAATAAAATATTTAAATTTAACAATTAAAAAAAATAACAATCTGTAACTAACAGTACCTTTTAAGTATCAAAGACTATTTCCTAAAAATAACTCAAGACACCAAGTATTTTAAGATGCACTACTTGGTGCCAATATTAAATATTACATAGGCTAGGACAGCCATACTAAATGATTAAGCGTGATAACATTTACTTGTAACTATAATTCGCTGGATTTTAATCATTATATTATAATAATTTACATTTTGCTATTAAATATTAATTGTAAGGTAGGCCTGATAATAATTATATAATTTACAAATAATAACAATACATTATTTCCCAAATAACAATAATTAAATTCTAATCAGTTCCCGCTACTATAAAGGCAATAATTAAATAATAAAATTGAAATCATGGATGTTGCCACCCAAATATGCACGCAACACGAAACACGAGGTAACAAAAATTTACAAAGTCTGTACCGTCTCGCTTACACTAAAAAGACAAAGTGTGTACACGGAAAAAAGAATTTCCGTTCGCCGAACGGATCAGTTAGAAGGCACTAGAGCAAAAATAGAAAACTTAACTGGCAAAGTAAATAAATTAACAAATTTTAGAATGTACGAAAGACAGGAACGAACACTTTGCGACACGAACACGTACACGAGGAACACAAGTTACAAAAATATATATAAATTACTTATAACTAAACTACGATAATATATGTCTGGGTGGGAGAGAAAAACCCGCCAACTAAAAAAGTTAAGATAGTGCAAAAGAACATTTACCTGCCGAAAGTCGGAGAATTAGCCAGCCATGTGGAACGGGACGAGCAGCGAACAGACAGCAAACGCAGTAGCTTCTCCGAACGTGTCTCCGAACAGTCTGACCGCTCCGAACAGTAGCCGGTGCCGGTGCCGGTGAACAGCTGGTCGGTAAACTAGTCAAGGTCAACCAGCTGACCTCAACCAATCAGTCCAACCAGGCAGAAAATCAATACTTGACGGAGTGACTCCCCCACCGACTGACAAGAGTGGCCGAGGTGGGAAAATAATAGACAAAAAATAAATTGCCCAAACTGAGCCCCGGCTCAACGTTAACCTGCATATCATTTTTAAAGCACCAATTTTTTAAGAGATTTAGGTCACAACTTTACCGATCGTATAATACTGCAACCTCCGCTTGAGAATATGACAAAGCAACATCATCCGCAAAAGCACTTACTTTTCCGAAAAATTTACTTTCTAATAAATCATTTATAAAGACCAAAAATAAGGTTGCTGACAAAACCGATCCTTGCGGTACTCCCGACTTCACGGTCAGAGGGGAGCTTAGACAGTCTTTAATACGTACCAGCTGTATTCTGTTCACCAGGAAACTTTCAAACCAGTTTAACGCGACACCTCTAACTCCTACCTTTTCTAATTTTTTCAATAGTATATTATGGTTAACTAAATCAAATGCTTTTCTAAAATCAATAAATAAGACTGTTGTTTTCTGATTTTCATTAACACTACTGTAAAAACGATCTGTTATATTAGTAATTGCTTCTTCAGTGGATTTGTTTGTCCTAAAATCGTACTGGCTCTCGTTGAAAAAAGTTCATATTTTTCAAGATTAAATTAGTAAGCCTTTTTTTCATTAGTTTTTTCAAAAATTTTAGAAAACACAGATAATAAACTTATAGGTCTGAGACTGTCTAGTTTCATAGAACCTTTGTTTTTATATATTGGAACAACCGTACTTAATTTCAATTTTTCTGGAAAAACGCCAGAATTAAAACTTAAATTAATTATATGAGTCAGAATTGGAGAAATATTAACAGAAATCTTCTTAATCAATGTAACAGTAATAGAGTCAAATCCGGAAGATCTTTTGTTTTTTAGGTGTACGATGGTATCAATTACTTCACTTTCTGTGACCGGCAATATAAAAAATGAAACGAACACTAGCTAATGCCGATGACTCAGGTCGACAGCTGTTACCGTCTTGCGCGCGCACCTGGCATTGACCCTGATCTACCTTCTGGACACCACACTGCACAGCGATAAGATATTTATTTATCTCTTGCGCAAAAATGCTCGGTTCCTCAATTATCTCACCGTCATCCAGCTCAATCTTATCAACACCTTTCTTAGTACTGGTACCAGTAATGCCATTAATAACTTTCCATTGCTGTGTAGGATCACCGGTTACAGTTCCCGATTTTGTTAGCGTAATATTGGTATTTAGCTTGGTCAATTTCGTTCTTCAAATTGTCACAAAATTGTTTACAATAGTCCAAAAAATTGTTATCATATGGTTTTCTCTTATACTTCCTATAGAGCTTTTTTCTTTTTTCAATTTTCCTTTCAATTATATTTGTTATCCAAGGGCTTATTAACCTGGCTTTCTCGTATTTTGATGTAATATCAACCTTTTTCTTACAGCTACTTACAATGTATAACAAAATATTATGAAATGTTGCATAGCATTCATTGACGTTAGTACATGCAAAACAATTCATCCAAAGTTCATTTTTTAACATATTCTTCACCATTTCGGTGTCTACAAAGTACTTGTCCTCTATTTCAATAGCTCTCTTACTAATTACATCTGACCTAGTGTCAGCTTCAAAACTTACACCTAATACACAATGATCCGTCAGATCAATATCAAAAATTGAACTTTTAAAATACTCAATTTTACGATTCCTAATAAAAATATGATCAATACAGCTATTGGATACTAATCTTGTGGGTGCGTTTATAAGTGAGACAAAACCATTACCAACCATTGTATTCTTATATGCAACAGAGTTCACAGAGTCTTTTAAAATATCTAGATTGATGTCACCAATATAAATAGTATTACATTTGATTTCTGTTAAGATATTTGCAAGCTCTTCAATATACTCAGTTTCGGCAAATTCGTGTAACCTATATATGCAAAACAATTTAAAAAAACATATCACCGAGCTTTACATTTAAAATAATAGCATCGGCAGTTGTCACATTGATACTGATTTCATTCACAATCATGTCGTTATGCACAAAACACAATATACCCCCAGCTCTATAATTATTATTACAGCAAGAAAAACTTTGATATCCAGCTATGTTATATAGGTTTACTTCACCACTTCCTATCCAAATCTCGCTAAGTACAATAAAATGAATTTTAACTGTAATCTGATTTATTTCAGCAATAAAACTATTAAAGTTAGCTCTCATGCTCCTTATGTTTGCATAAATTACATTAAAACATTTTTGTATTTTTGGGTGACACAGAAAAAATAATTAAAATCAACTATACATAAGACCAGTGCACTGCCACTGAGCTGGTTAGATATATTGGTAACACTAACATAATCTGCAATTACTTCAGGTCTTCCTAAAAATAATAATTTTCACTGGGAAAATTCTGTCTTTTTACCAATAATAACATACTATAAAATCAGTTGTCTTAAACCATTAAACAAATTCTTTTATACAGTTTTGTTTATAAAAATTGATAACCATTTGAGCTATTATCAATACCGAGGCATTTCTCGCCGAAGACAGTTAGTTTTAAAAGTAAAGCTAAGCAATATTGATTGTAGGTTATCTATAGACTTACTTTTGCAATAGTCTTTATAATAGTAATTAAGCACAGACATTGAAAACCTATATATGATCTCTTCTACACTAGGCCAATGATGCCTATAAAACCTATTTCTAATATCAATTTACATAACAATATATTTTAAACACTACAAGGAACCATACTCAAACATCAAATGCTAATCCACCTTTAAGCATAGAATGGTCATAGTAGGGAAAGTTTGATATAGATGCATCATAGTGGTGCTCTTTCTGTAGGCTACACGTAAACAGAGGCGTGTCAAAAATTATGTCATTTCTACTCGTTTGAAAGGGATTATGGGTGACGGCAACATAATTACAAAGATCTAGCCAAATGCTTCCATTGAAGGATAGTATTCACCTACAAAGTACCGATAGTAGGATCACCTTATAATATTTTAATGTACAATTCTGTTTAACTGTGTACAAAAATTTAATAAATTTGAAAAGTGGATTAATTTTTTTTAAGTGACAGTTTTATAAAAATAGTTTTAATCAATCCACTAGGAACTGCAGGTATGGAGAGTTCAAAATGTAAAACAATTCTGTAATAAGTCCCAAATAAAACCGCTGAACATAAACATGCAAAATTGTTATAGTAACCTACGTATATGAGACAAGCTTCAGGGAGTGACCGTTATTAAATTATTACATAAGGAGATGACATTTTTATAAATACAAATTTCACTATCTAGTTATTTTTTATGTATAGCCTTCTTTAAAGGTTCATATTTTTATTTTCAAGAGTTTTTCTGTGGGCCATGTTATAATGTCCAAAATTACGCTTTACATTCCCACCACTTTTAGACAAATAACAAATATTTCTGCCTTTAGACATAGCATCAGGGGTTTCATAATACCAACAGCCCTATTTTAACACCTTAACGGGACCTAAGTATGTATTTTCATTAACAATTTCCGTATACAGAATCTCGTAGTATAAAGATATAAACGCTGTAAATATTTTTGACAATTCCTACTGCAGTTGTATATTATAAGCCTAAAATTGTATGCTTAAAGTAGTTTACAGGCTATAAGTATCCAAAGATACAAGAAATTGAATATTTATTTATATAATCACCTGCAAATCAGGACTGGTAAAAATGCGGTAACACTAAAGGTCTAGGTATCCATGGGTACTATAAAACTACTCATTGGAGTTTATAAAATAAAAAGTAAAAATGAAAGTCCAAGTATATTTATGGTTTATGCAATCAATAGTCTTAACGTTGCATCATTTTGACCATTAGGATACATAGATTATTTAAACTAAATGTAAACTATGAACACTCGGACATTGAAGTCTAATCGCATTTACTGTAAAGATATATATGTACGGTTTATTAGGTTATAAACTACTGGTTCACAACTTCTAATAATATTATTTAATTTACACTTTCAGATAATCGGTATATCTAAAGTTTGTTGACTAAATGGATGTGGTAATATATCATCTTTTTCAATTGTAAACGTTATAAGCTACCTTAATCAATGAATATTTTCAAATTGGATTTATAAAAACTAAACCTTAACGGTGTATGAAAAAACCTATTTCATAGGTATAATCAATTTGAATTATAAAACGCGCCTGCATCTGAAGGACGCAACTACCTGCACGCGGCCTCAATGTCCCAAGTGCTGGTTTAGACTCTAGGATCCGTACTAAAAGGATATGGGCTACATGAGACTGCTGTCGCTCAGCCAAATTCCCTGTAAGATTTTGTAAGAGTAACAATGTGATCTTTATTTAGAAATGAAGCTTCATACAACATTTAAAGTCTATAAGACATTTATTTAGTTTTCAAAATATCTTTGCGAAAGGCAAACAGACAGGCATAAATCAATTTTGCCAGTACACTGAATGGTATAAAAATATCTAAAATTCCAAGTTTTGAGCTCAATCAGCTCCCGAGATATAATGATGAAAGTTAAGCTTAAATGGCGCTCAGTCAAATACCTTGTAGGGGTATGCATTTTTTATCGAATTCGATATTTCTTAGATATAAAAGATGCTTCATATAAAATTACAAACTTAATTACGATAAGTTTGGGGACGGTCAGAAGTGACATTTTCATTCCCAAACTTCGATTGTTTATCAATGGTAAATTTATTGAAATAACTTTTTTTACATGTGTTTACTATTTATGAGTTGTAGGGGAAGAGATGTATCTATAAGAAGAATGAAACAGTAGGTCTTTGTAAGCTAAGAAAACACAGCTTGTATTTATTTTCTAATAATTTTAATGCAATGCATTTGTGAATTGTGCAACACGATACAATACTTTATTTTCTGTTATGTCCAAGAACGGAAAAAAAACATGAAGTAATGATTCAGGGATAAAAGAGTCTTATTATGTTAGAAGAATAAATTAAAAACATAGAAATAGTTCAAAGTCATTAAAAAACATAAAACATATAATAAAAATCGTGGACATGTAGTTCCGTTTGTAAAATAATAACTGCCATGTCCTATTCTGATGAGCGTCAGAATGGGCCAGGATCGTCAGAAAGGTAGCACTTACGTATAGAAATCATCAGAAAGGGAGCAGTTACTTACGTATATATATATATATATATATATATATATATATATATATATCCATTGCTACATACTTCAAAAAAATTATTTTATACAAAGACTTGACACTTACTCTCCACTCTCCGTGTTTAAAGTCAAATATATAATAGTTTTAATCTAAATCCGTCTATTCTATACAGAAAGCCATGGTACCAGTTCTTAAAATACTTTAGTGACAAGTACATCCTAAATTCATTCATAAATAGCGTAACAAGAATTCCCCCGGGAAATTGTAGCACATTTTATCTAGATACTAAAATGTTTTAAGATCGTCCAACATCAATTGTGGAATTTTCCAGGCTCAGATGATTTAATCGGATTAGTTCTTTTCAGATAACTAAGGCCACTAACACAAGGTTGGAGCCAAGAAACCAGATTGTAGAAAACGTATCAAATATATTTTTGTAAGAAATAAAAAATAACTGTTATAAACAATATTTAATGCATTGGTATTAAAAGAGTAACTACAAGGAAATGTATCAATTGATCAAATTTAATTAAAATAAGATTCTGCTTATTTTCCTTAAAAATCTATTTAACAAAATAACTTGATCACGCGTGTTACAACTGCATATCACATAATAAAACATTGTATGATTTTATTTAGTTTACTACAAAATTTCACTATTCATTGATTATTTTTTTGCAATCATGGTTAGACTAATGTAAATTGGTGTAAATATAAATTTATCTTGAATTTAGAAATGTTGACCATACAATCAAGTTCTTTTTTGAATAAAAATAAAAGTACATAATATGTTTCAAGTTTATAGAATCTTTTATCTACATTTATCGCATGCATGAGAACACCTGGTTTAATACGGAATCCTAAAAAAGTACATTTCATTTCAGATTCTAGTAAAACTCGGATACATTTTCGCGTACCATTTAGATCTCTGAGAGAAGGTGATTTGTTGGTGAGACAATGTAAGTAAATATTCCTAACCTTGCACAAGATAGATAAGTAATTTAATGTTATTTAAATAAAATTTTGGTTGGAATTTCACTAGAGCTGACGGGATTTTGATAATTTTTTTAACATGTGATTACTCATATTATAATTAAAAATCAGATAATGCTTGAATCTGGACATGGATCCGGATTTCCAGAGTTGGAAAATCCAACCGTCAAGGTTATCCCAGTGGCAGGAAACTCCAGATGATTAATAGAATTTTTTGACAAAGAATTAATGGCTAGAGATTTCCTGCATTTTTTATATTTATTATCCGAATTTTAAGTTATATGTCTATATATCCCACTATTGATGAGACAAAATAGTTACTTATTGTTAAGTTTAACCTTACAGATTGTTATCTGCGATTGTTCTTGCGAGGTATCTGCCAAGTCGTTTAAAACCTGATTAGCATTTGAATGCTTAGATATTTAAGGCATGTTTCATAAGTTATGTATCCATGTGAATCCTAAAATGTACATAGCGGCCTAATATTACGAATTTAGGCTCGAACACATTTTGACCCATTGTTAAGATGTTACTTTATTGATGATACATCACCTGTAGTTTAAATATATTTTTATTACATCGCTTCTTCAATATAAAGTGTATGAAGAATATAGGAGATGGATAATATAATAGATAATAGTATAAAAATAATAGTTGTGATAGGGATCCATGGATTAAAACTATTGGTCTGGTTGTTTAGAATTTTTCTTTTTATTTACATCGGTTTGCTCCTGATATGTATGCATCAAGATTAAGTCAACCCTCTTAAAAATATATATTTACCTATGAGTTATTTTACCTTTATGTTATGAGTATTTTATTGCGTACACCTCAATTCGTGATATTTTACTAAGTAATATTCCATCAATTCCATGGTTTTTATTTCACAATAGCATGTACTATATGTTCAGTCAAAATCAATATGTCACTTGTAGGGAAACACAACTTTGATTAAAAGATCAATATCGCCAATATAAAATACCAACAACTTAGCATAAAATGATTGTCTTGTTTAATCGTGTTTTGTTACGTTGGGTTTTATAATAAATGGAGCTAATTGAGTGTTTAAAGGCTTTTGGAAGCCAAAAGTGGGGGGAGACCACATTTTTATGTTTTAACTGGAAACAATTTTATATAAATCTAACCTTAATTTTCTAAGGTAACAATTAAGAGCTAATGCTCACAATACCCCCCTGAATGGATATGAAATGTTATCTTGATGAGAGGCGGACTCAATATTTACCCTAAACCGATTTTAAAGATCCAGTCAGTTTTGAAACAGCACAAACATCCTTTCAGGACTAAAAGCAACGAAATGTTTTCTAAGCTGTACAGAGCAATTTTAGTTGTAGATGAATAAAAATTTACTTTAACAAAAGGCAATAAAAGTAAAGAGAGGGTTTATTGTTATATATGAAATGTATCGTATTTTATGAAAATTGTAATCAAATATGAATACAGTATTTGAGAGGAATAATATTTTTACCAGCTTAAAGCGCCATGTAATAAAGTTTAACACTAAAACACTTGTGTTTCATGATCTCTTAAACACATACAGATTAACAATTTATAACAAAGTTTAAGACTCTTTAGTTAGTGAACAATATGCTATATCGAAATGATAATTCCATGATACAGTGTCAATAACGTTTATACCTAATTAGTTTAATTAAGCAACTAGTCAATATTGGAATATGCGAGTTAAGCAAAATAACTGCACAAAGTGATAACAGTGATAAAATAACTCTCAACTGTTAAGTATTCATAGCAATCTTAATGGTTTTGTTTGGAACTGGTATCTTGTTAAGCAGACTTAGATAGTGTAAAACCACAATTTGCAGAATAGTTTATCCGTGTAATTACCTTTCAGTATAGCATGTAAAGCAGAGAGTACAACATTGTTGAATAATAATTATCTGTGTAAGTGCTAGTACTTCCCTTCCTTACCTGTTTCATCCTGCACTGTATATCCCAACATTTTCACTATCCTATGAAGGTTATCAATAACGACCACTGTGTCTGTTAACGTTACCGTTTACCATGATAGTGGCTTCATCTGAGAAAGGAATGTTGTTTAAATTAAATGTATTAAATAATGTTTTAACTGTATGTTAATTTTCCGCATGTTTTCACAAAATTCTACTCGAAGATCAAAACTGTCCTCACTTAGCTCTTCAACTAAACGAAATTTGTACGCTTTACAATGACTGTCATGTAAAACTTTACACACTGATTTTCTAGATATATTTTATAAACAATTCTTGTAGAATCATTAGTTTTACCAAATATTTAGTCGAAAAAGTAATAAATTTCTAACTAAAATTATTGATGTTCAGCGTAAAATATGTCTAATAATAAAACACATACAAATTACACAAATAACAAAACACTGACAACACATAAAACTAAAATTTATTAAACGTGCTTTAAGAATTCATGCAACTGATGGTGAAAACTTCCAGTCCACGTAGCTTCTGAACCATTAGAGATATTGAAAAAACTCTCAATAGCAAAAATGTTTTATTTTTTAAATTATAATCTAAAAACAACATAAAATACAGGGTGTTCCATAAAAGATTTTAAAGTTGGCCACCATATTGGAAAGAGGCGGGAACCTAAAAAAAATTTAAGTGTATTCCTGAGTGAAACTTAAAATTGACCAATTTCCAAATTTAAAGATTGGTGCTAAGTCGTTTTATATATAATTATCCATCAAGGGGATTTAAAGCTGGGGTTTAAGGAGTGTTTCAAAGCTTTAAAGCTTTAAAAACCCTTTCAAGGTTTCGGATATAACGCGCTTTGTCTCGGGTCAGTCTCTCGTCCTCTATCCGACGTCATTTCATTTTATATCCCACCACCAAACACAATGGAACAAAAAATCTGTGACACGTGTTACAAACGCCTGACTTTTCCTCCCAGCTGACTTCTCTGCCACTTTTACAATTTACTCATAACAGTAATCAAACAAGAACTTTTCAAACTGCATTTCAATATTTATAGACTGCCTAAACACGATAAAAACCAAATAAAATTTCATTTAAATCCTAAAATCACGAAGCGAATGTAATATAAATATTATCGTTTTCATAAATTGAATATATCTTTTTCTGTTACCAACACATTGTTGAATGATAAACAAAGCATAAATTACAAGATTGCATACGCTGCAATCTATAACTATATTGCAATTTGCTATATTCCTACTAAATTGTAGCATATTTGTTAATAATTTGAATTATTGCGAAATAAATACCATCTACAAAACTAAAACAGCACAGAGACCTTCTGGTGGAGACTGGATAGTCAAATGATTTATATTAAACTTTCCTGGCCGGTTAAATTGTACTGAATTGTGTATTATAAATTAATGTACGCTATAATTTACTTTCAGATTATTCTATTTTATTTTACTTATTTATACAGAAATATATTGAGTATTACATTATGCTACCGTTATACATACCTAAACTATATTCTTTAAAACTACGTGTTATTTCTATTATGTGTATATTATAACTTTGCACTATTTCTCGAGAAATACACTTTGAGTTTAATTTTATATGATCTTAAACATATATGAGCACTACTGGTAGGAGTGAACTATATTGTCGACGCTTATGTAGAATTTTTCATTTTTAAGATTGTCTGATAGGTCTTTCGAAACCTGTGTATATGTATACTTTCTTGATCTTGGCAACAAAGAAAACACTGTTATGCTGCATAAAATACCTTAAACCGCAAGCCAATTACAATGATCGGAGTTGTAAACTTTTTTAATAATTGACTTTTTAATGCTATTAATGTGTATTTATTTTTTATTGGGACAGAAATGAAAAAAAATACATACATCAGAAGAATATTACAGAAACTGAAAGATCGAATGTTTTTATATTTTATTAATCATAGCAACTAGAAAAATTCTACTTTACGGTTTGAAATATAATTAATTCAAATAAGAAGGGCTTCTTAACCTCTTAAAGAGCCAGTTGCAACATTGGTTACGTTTTTAAACAGTTACAAATAGTGGTTCTTAAATTTTCAAAACTATAAGATACGAATTTCAGAATATATATTAGGGGTATTTTAGAATTCACAAAATTAAACTAAGTGAAGTATTAATATTAATCAAGCTTTGTTAACCTTCGTAAATAACTCAAGGTGGCATAAAAATGGGCTCAATTTCCTAGATTTACTCAAACATGTTCTCTATCCTATATCAAATTTGAAGGATAAATACATTTAAAACATCCAGGAATCAACAACAAATTTGCATTGTATTAGTATGATACTTTTTTATACTAAAAACAATTCTCCATGAGTTGTAAATCGATCGTCCGCCATGCTAGTCTTTGCAGAGGTTGTAATGAGAGGTTATGGAAAGGGTTAAACTATAGAAAGAACGTTTTTTCTGATTCAATATCTTCAATAGTTAAACAAACTTAAAACTAATCATTATGCACATAAATGAATGACATATCCTCACAATATGTACTCACAAGTAATATTTTTGTGTATGTGTTCATTATAAGTATAAAAATGTAAGGTCATACCTGAAAATATACAAAAAGGTTTGTCTGAAATTATGCTTTAATTCGTAGAGGGTTACGTAATTTGTTGTATCTAAAATTTCAACTGAAATGGGTAGAAGGAAATTATTAAACCCTCATTAGTTCCTTTCTATTGAATTAATTATTAAAAATATATTAATTAATTTTATAAACCCATATTTTATGTGTTTGCACAATATTTTTTCATAGATTTTTATGATATCGTTATTCAAAAATGTTACATAATATATATACTATATATAATGTTATTACTGTTGAATATGAATGCATATTTATAAACGGCAATATATAGATAGCCTTAGGTGGGTTAAAACACTAGATAGGTCATCGATAATAAAACATGCATCTTCTTTATTAGGGTTATATGTAGATAAAGGGCTGAAAAAAATCTAACCCTGTGTTTATTTTATATGTGCGTGTAAAAACGTAGTAAAATGTTTCATAATACAACAAAAAATACATCTTATTTGTGTTTTGTAAACAATTTATAAAATTTTCATGTGTCTGATTATGAAACAAGACGATCACAGTGGATAAGGCTTAGACAGAACGTAAATTGTGAAATAAGTTAAAAGAGCACTTGAGGTCACGTGCAATTAAAATCGTTTCAATATATTTAAACCAAGATTTACCGAACAGACGGACAGACGGAGTAATGAACAAACCAATAACTAAATGATTTAGAAATTACCTTTGGAGTCACTAATAATATTACTAGATTATCATATTACTATGTTACTTTCCAGTGTAAATAAATTTGTTTATACGTGTTACTTAACTTATACATAGTAAACCAAGATTGCTTGATTTACTTTTAATAATTATAGCACTAATAATTGAATAAATGTTCAAGATTATCTAAAACGATTTTTAAGACCTATATATTGTTTAATGAGCCATTTCGGTTACAATAGGTATTATTTGGACTATATAATAAACATATTGTTATTAATTAGGAAAGCAAATAGTTTTCGGTATAGATGTTGCTTTCAAATAAGTTACTTTATTACTTTTTAAAATAAATTTTGCGAAGTTTTCTATATTAGTTATAAAACTAATTGTTAATTATCCAGTTAAAGTAAGTGTTCGACAAATATTTGTTCTTTAAAACATCGGCTGATCTGAAAGTTAAACAACGAAGACTAATTAATTGGATTATTAGAAGGCGGGGTATATAAATAGTTACTAATCAAGCTAAGAAACTGCAGACGTGTTTTGTTACATGATTGATTTTAATAAGTTACTATTACTACTGAATGGTTCTTTAAAAGTGATTTTATTGATGAGTTATTAATAATTTCCTAAATTATATACCAAAGTTTGCATAAGCCATTTTGCCGTTAAAGACACAATCAATTGAGTAAACCCTTCTTACATTAAAATGATAGGAGATGTCTTTGGAACTTTATAAATGCTACATATAAAGTACTAATGTACGTAAAATGAGTTTATACTTCAGGTTCTATACTGCTCATTGATTACGTGTTATCCAAAACAAAACGAATAATGGAAACAATTTTGTTTTTTTAATGGATCTAGTAACTTATACTTTAAATACAATAAAAATTTTTTGTATGAACTATTTTAACCAAAATAGTTAACGTTAAGAGTTAAAATATTAATATGGGGAGTTGAACGCAAAAATCGGGAAAAAAATGTTTTTTTTCGCTTTTATTTTTTATTTTATTATTTGATTCTTTCTGAACAATTTACTGCAATCCCTACATAAAAATGGCTTTCCGTTGAGCTTCTATGATTTTTCAAATATAAGACTACATAACAAATTTCGCATCAACTTTGCCCTTCGCCTCCTAACACCTGGTGCATATACAGGTTAGCAGAAGTAAATGAAGAAGAAATTACCTACAATCACAAACATTCCCTACCTCAAGCTGTATTGACAGCAATAAAACCTACATACAGAGACTTGTCAAGATTAGATCTACTAAAAAAATGTCTTCACGGTAAAACCAAGAACGTGAACGAATCTTTCAACAATGTAGTGTGGAACTGAATTCCAAAAAATGTGTTTGTTGGAAGAGAGACTCTTGTATTAGGTGTTCATGATGCTGTTCTAACATTCAATGAAGGTAAAATTGGAAGGATCAAGGTTTTAAAGGAGTTAGGAATAAAAGACTGTGGCAAATACACCGTAAGCACATTGAAGAGCCTCGATGAAGTCAGGATGAGGAAGGCAGATCTGAAAGCAGAGTCAATGACTAAGGAAGCAAGAATAAAGAAAAGGAGACAGTTATTAGGTGAGGAAGAGGAAATGGATGGTAGCTACTGTCCTCGAGGCTTCTAAAGGTAATATAAACTTCTAATTATTGTGATTTTTTGTTTTCCGCTGTTTTTGAAAATTACCGGTTTTTAATATATATGTACCTTTTTCTCAGAAACTATAAATGCTGCACACATGAAATCTTTACTGGTTATAAAGTAGCCTTTTAGAAGTATGTAGCTCTAGTTTTATTAAATTTCAGAAATAAATAAATATTTAGAAAAATATTTTATCTTAAAATATAAAAATAAAAAATAACACAAATATAAAATTCTTTTTCTTTAGTTGTATCAATTATTTTACAAAAATTTTAGAGGTATAAATACAATATTATATCCTACACCTCGTGTAAAAATTTCATCTTCCTAACTGTTATGAGTTCTGAGAAAAAGGTACATAAAGTTACCTTATTTTAACATTGGGCCTTATGGACCGTTCAACTCCCCTTAAGAACTTAAATTGGGGCCAATCTTTAAAATCTTTTTGCCTATTTTTTTATAACATTTGCAGTATAAAACACTAGCGCTAATTTACAGAATCTTAGAAATAAAGTAAAAAAAAATCTTGACATAAACAAATTCTACAGCCAATGAATATTTACTTAAGATTTGATATTCCAAAATGCTATTAATAGCAGATCGTGTTGTTTAACTAATGATCGAATACACAGTAGTTTCTGGTAGTGTAGAGTAAGAAATGAACTAATTATATCGACGAGTAATACTTCGGAAAAATTTAAATAGCACCAAAGAAAAATTTTGGAGTTAAACTTATATTGAAAAAATTATATTTCATTATTTTGGATAGGGAATAGAATGATATTTTAATAAACTACAGCTTATACTATCCACTATTACTCCTAAAATACAAAATCAATTTTACGTTTTTCATACTTATCGACAACCTGAACATATAAAATAAGTAGTAGAAAGTTAATATAGTTTCATTAAAATTAGATCTTCTTTCATTATGAAACTAATATTAATTTAATTTTAGTTACATTAGGGGATGAATTTATTTAATAATTTTTGTCACTACATAACCATATTAACGGGAATGACAATTATACAATATTGAAAATAAACATTTAGCTTATCCGATTGCAATTGGTAGAAGTGCATACCAGATTAATACTTGTAATCGCGAATTACATTCCTTATCTAATTTTTCTTTTAATTGTAAAATGTTTGTTATGCGAAAATATAACTCGAGATCAGCCTGCATTTACCTTCGATACAAAAACGTTGTCATAAATGTGTCATATGGTAGGTGTAGTTTAGACTTATAACTTCGCATAATTTTTTTGAGAAGCCAGTTACAAGTCACGTGTTTTGCAGTACTCTTACCTAGTAGAAATATTGCAGGTGTATTATAAAAACAGTTATTAGAATTTATATAAATGTCTACGAGTAATTATATTATATGTGATATAATAATAGCTATGAAATTTTAGGTTTTGCTGGTGAACTATATATGACCAGTCCGGCCGTGACCTAAGTCTGGATATACATCTTTTTCTTAGGGAGAACTTATAATTTGTTAAATAAACGAACCCTGAAAAGCTAAAACACCGAACCGCTGCTGTTATATTTCTACGATAGTTTCTTCAGTTAATACATAATTTATATTATACATAATTTGGAAGAATAGTTTTTTGAACAATATCTTTATGTCATTGGTATCCTTCTTTCTTTACTTCTGGCGCGGCAAACATGCCATGCGCAATAGCAGATAATATAATTTCTGGTACCTTACATGTTCCTGTTACTCACAATAATTTTCAATCGAATAACATTCTTCGTTTTAAATATAAAAAACCAACATATCGGTAGCATAATTTTCAGTGAACTGTTAGTGAGGGAATAATTTCGTGCAGTGATGTATTATATGATTAGGAGTAGTAAGGCAAGCTGTCAGTCAAGAGCTTTTAGTAGGATAGTGGAGTTCTCGTTTTTTCTGACTCAAGCTGTCCGTGGAGGAAGATCAATACCCCGCTTTAATGATATGCAATTGTAAGTTTTAACTGTTTGAATGCACCATCGTTAGTATAACTTACTCGTACTGCTAGATTCCTAACAGAATTGTAAAATGAATTTTCCTTTAATATTCATTCGTTCAAGGACGTTCTCTTCATTATTGAAACAAGTAAACTGTATATATATATATATATATATATATGTATATATATATATATATATATATATATGCTGCTTTCCAAAAAATCTTGTGGGCTTTGCAAACGTATGAGCACTTCTGGCTACAGAATGTTGACTTTTTTTTATTTAACGCCATTTTCATTTACTAAGCTATAAGGATTTTTGTTCTATACTTGAGTTTACCTTGTTTCAATAATGAAGAGAACGTCCTTGAACGAATGAATATTAAAGGAAAATTCATTTTACAATTCTGTTAGGAATCTAGCAGTACGAGTAAGTTATACTAACGATGGTGCATTTCAAACAGTTAAAACTTACAATTGCATATCATTAAAGCGGGGTATTGATCTTCCTGCACGGACAGCTTGAGTCAGAAAAACGAGACTCCACTATCCTAATATATATATATATATATATATATATATATATATATATATATATATATGCTGCTTTCCAAAAAATCTTGTGGGCTTTGCAAACGTATGAGCACTTCTGGCTACAGAATGTTGACTTTTTTTTATTTAATGCCATTTTCATTTACTAAGCTATAAGGATTTATATAAGGATATATATATATATATATATATATATATACTCGTATATATTTATATTTATATATATGTACTATTTATATCAATAATTCAAAATTTATTTTATATTTATATATATATTTATATATAATATATGTACTATATATATCAATAATTCAAAATTTATTTTATATTTATATATATATATTTATATTTATATATATGTGCTATATTATCCAATAATTCAAAATTTATTTTGTTTCTGAGACAAAGTAAACTGTATCTCTATCAAGTATGTATTTTTTACAAGCATTATTTCTTTACCACAATTCTGTCTAATTCAATTATTTTTTCGCTTACACATAGTAAACTATTTCAATTTCACAAGATGAAGTTGTAATATTAATTTTATATTTTTTTCCCGATATCTGTATTTAACCATATTGGTGAATAAAGCATTGATACATCACATGAGATAACAATTTACCACAAGACATCAAGATATTACAGGACTGACCACACGGGATGAAAGGGAACCGGAACAAAGGTGGTCACAAATAAAGGCATTGTTCCTGATCAGCACAAGATTTCATTGTACGCCGTTACAGAACCTAAGATAGCCGTCGTATTGTGTGTTTAGATTGGATTGACAGTGTCTACATACAAACAGACATTGTATGAAATATTTTTATATTTTCTCTATCATTTCTTATTTAATTGGTAGTGCATCTTTAAGCTGTTCTCACACAAAATTAATGTACATTACGTAATTTCTAATATGTTCTATCAAAATTAAACCAACCAGAAATCTCATTTTTACAGCTACCACGCAGGCAAAATAAAAATATTGGAGCCTACGATGTGATAGGTTTCTACGACGCACAGCCACACCTCATGGACATTTGCATCATCATCGAACACTCTTTTTCTATGTAGAGATGAAGTTTCTTAGCTTGCCTATAAATATCAAGAGCAGTAGGTATCAAGTTTATAGCAACTTGAAGCTATACACTTTCAAGGAAGAGATAACTCCCTAGCAGTTTTCGTAGGGATATTTGAGCCTAATTTATGGTTTATGGTATTCTATAGTATTTTTAATTATATTTTCCATTGGGAAAGTATAATTTAAAAAACAATTACTATCTTAAAATTTTCATTATAATTACTAAATGCCGTATAAATAATAAGTATAAAAGAATTAATTACGATAATACTGGAATAAATTAATAAAAATGCATTGCTTTTTATGAGCTTCATATAATTCAAAATAAATAACAGTCGTTAAAGAAATCATAATTTAACACAAAACTACACCAAAATATAAATGTTATAGCTGAAATATTTTACAATAATAGAAAAAAGTTTACAATAGATAGCAATTATTAAAACAAATACAACAATTAACGTGGACACAAAACAAGTTAACAGAAAAGTCTTTAATAGTTATAATGAAGACTATAGTTAACGAAATCTGATTATTTACTTTTATAAGTTGACCTTATATGCTTTAATGTTTTTGAGGTAATACTTATAATTTTTTGGCCCAAAATAATTAAAATCTCATCGGTCTCTTTCAAGTATTAGTCTGGAAAAGTGGAACTGGAGATCTTGGCAAGTGCCGCGCTAAACGATATCTCTAACAAACTTAGACAAGATTTAAGTAAAATATGGTGCTTCATCTTGCGTCAGAACACAATGTGTAAGGCAAAGGGTTTGCACCCCTTAATCGGCATTTACATGAAACAGTTCTCTTTATTTCCATGTTACGATACATAATGTTATAAACGGAGTTCACACACAGACCAAAAAGCCAAATTCTGAAGCATCAAGTATTAAAAGTTTTATTTTTGCAGCACGATGTAAACCTTTTCTAAATATATACTGTATTTTATTTGTTAGTTCCTATAAAGTTACTTAAGTTGTTCAGAGAATGACAGGTCACAGTCAATTTTGACTCCTAAATGTTTACAGTTTCAAATGCCTTTAATTTTCTTCCCCAAACTTGACTTGTAAATTTACATCTTTTAATTGCCTAATTGAGTTAGTTGGAGCTTTCGTGTACTTTCCTTCTCAAAATCCTCATTTTTGGAGTCTTCGCAATTATCTTTGGATCATAGGATAGATGCAGTTGATAGTCATCGGCATAAAGATAGATGCTGCATATAATGAGGGAGTTCTACAATGTCTAGAGCATACAAAATTAGTTCAAAGGAGATTGCCTGAGCAACGCCTCTTCCTTATACATACCAGATGTCTGCACCCAATATTGTCACTTGCAATCATTCACTGCGGTAAGATTTCAGTAAATTAAAAACATGACCTATAAACCCGAAAAAGCATAGTTTTTATAAGGAACAATATGTGATCCTTATAAAAATGGAAATGGTAATAAAACGTATGGGATATTTCAGGCACGAGTAATGAGTTGCACCTATCTATTTCTATATCCTCATACAAGTATCCAAACTAATCCGTCAGGCTCTGCAGGTATAATGATATTTTCCGCAGCCAGGTAGCAATTCAGGCATACATTTCTCATGTTTAATATACTTGACGATTATGTTTGCATCAATAGCAGGGAAACAATGATTAAAGTGTATAATTATAATGTCCTTATTACTTTAAAAATATATTATTGAATATTATTTGTAATAAATTAGTTCCATTCAGGTAATATACATTTAGACACGTTAGTAATATTGCTGCTTGTAGAGGGTTAACATATGTATTTCTAACATCAGTGCAGTAATTTAACTTCTGTAATATTTTCAAGGAAGGAACATAAAACATTTTTAAACAATTATCACTACAAAAGTCAAAACCTCATTCATATGCAATAATAAGTAAAAGAATACTTATGTTATGTTTAATACTATCAAGGTTTCTAATAAAATGATCTTTAATTCCTTTTTTACGTTTTTAATAATCAAAACAAAACGTGGAATGTACTAGAAAATCTTAAAATATCTGAAACTAATAAAATAAATCTAAAATTGTTTTTCAAGATTTTGTATGTACACATATAGCTCCAATCAAACACGTGATAAGTTTTTAAATTTATTATAATTTCCTAATAATTTAATATTAGACGCAGGTTTTTATCGTTATTTTGGTTTTTACAACGTTACTTTGTTATTAGAATACATCGAATACGTTTTTAGTTTTAATTTAATAATACATATGAATACATATAATTTTAAATATACTACTTATTTTTTAACCGGATTCCAAGTTATTCATATCATTTGGGTTAATATTAAAAGATTAATGTATTAGAGTATTAAATATTATAAAATTAATCGTAGGGATTGTTTATTTAGATAGTATAACATTAGTCAGGTGCCGCTAAGCTAAAACAAACACAAATTGGAGTAATAGATGGAAAACAGTTTTGTAATTTGAAAATATATTTCTTGCTTTCAATACTCATTATTTAAATTTTCAGAAAGGTTTTTTAATGGAATTTCTTAGTGTCATGATGCATTGCTAGTGTTTGTGTTTACAGATTACTATTTTGAAACTGAGCTAGGTTAGAATTAAAACATAATTCCTTAAAGCTTTAGAAAATTTAAAGTGTTATTGTAAAATTTAATTTTTAAATTTCTATTAAGCTATTGTTATTAGATTTTGTAATTGTGGTTTCATTTCTTTACAACATTAATATATTTGTTTATGTAAGGTAGTTTTCTTTTGCAGTAGTATGGATGTATTATGTAATTAAGTTTTATATTATTGCATACACAATATTTTCTATTGTCATTTTAAGTGGAAGAATTATGTTTAGATTTTTAAAATTAGTATGAACTTTATTAAACCATATTCATATAATAGTGGGCTTAATATGTATACATATGAATATACTAATATGCAGTAGTAATACTTTTACAAAGGAATTGTTATTGATATTTTAGTCCTTAAAACTATTATAAACATTAATTAATATTAATTGAATATTCCAATATCCATATGTAGACTATATCTACACATGTTTGTTTAAAACTGACATGTACAGTTACTATAAATTTTTATGAAATATTATTTAAATTTCTACCCAATAAATAAAAATTAGACAATATACAGAAAACGATAAATTTTTACGTTCGGAATTTTTCAACTTATCTGCAACAAAACAATAGGTACGATCCAAATGTTTTTGTCACACGACTTTATTTATTGTAAGGTATCCAATATTAAAGGGTTGGTATCTTCGCACAAAAGGGAGCCGGAACAAATGTTAGCCACAAATAAAGGTATTATAGCTGATAACCAAAAGATCGCATTGTGCCCAGGCATATAATCAGACTAAGTATAAGGTTGTTTCGGATTTTCGATTAGTACAAAGCATCCAAATACAAAACATAATTAAGTACTACTAAAACTTTTGCACCTCTTCTCCTTCCTCTCCATTGTGAGATGTGTCTCATACAAAAGTGTCACTGAAATGTAAAGTTTATTTGCGTTTCACAGTTGAATCAAAACTGAAAGTATTAGTTTTGAGTTTTTTCTACATTTTTAACACTGTTCTGTAAGGTTTTTATTACAAAATTGTCTATTTGGAATATTACTGTAATATCAAATCAACGAACAAAAACTATATTAATAAAACTAATTGTATGATATATTCGGTATGTTAAGTATAAATGTATAGATTATACTGTAATTAATATTAGTTAAATATCAATGAAAGCAATATGTAAAAATTAGACGTAAAAAAATTGAAATAAAATAGTAATTGGTATTTAAAATCATTTATAATGTCATTTCAGGTTGTTTTATAATTATTTAGGTGTCATCAGTTTTTAAAATTTTCTCTAAAACACTGTTGGACATTTATAGTGAAATATTCAATCGGCGCGCGACTAAACCTGTACTCCTTTGATTTTAATCCGTTTTAAAATATTGTTTATTCTTATAAACTAGATCACTTTATTGAATAATTAAATCCTGAACTACGTTTGTCTGCAAAACATAAACACTGTAAAATTGGAACAAAACCTATAAAAAAGTAATGTGCAATTAAAAGTTTTATAATGCCGTTATCGCTCTATGAATAAATTGTCAGGTCATTCAAAACAGGGTTTGTAAGTTTTAAAACCCTTATTTGTAAGACCTGTCTACCGTCAGCAGTTTAATACCAGTTGCTATCGGTTATCCTCTGCGTGTCGATAATGAGTTGTATTTTGAAGACATGGTAAAATAAAATATTTTTTAATTAAACAAAAATTTAAAAAACGTTATTATAAATTACAGATATACATTTTTGCATACATGAAAATCTGTTATAAACGAATTAGTTTTTGGGTAGCAAGTACTCCATACACTTTTGAAAGTGCTCTTAATTATGAGTATTCTTAGTTAGCCCGTACTTTCAGATTATTTTTATTAACGAATTATAAAAAAAATTATAGCTAAGGCTCAGTTCAGCTTCCTTTTTATTGCAGCGTCTTGTATCTGATACTACGTACGTCTGAAGAGATCCGAAGAATTTGACGAAGAAGAAGCTCAATACGAAACATTTACATCGTTTCGACATCAGAGACACATACAAATAAGTGAAGTGGTCGTCTCATTGTCTCATTAGGTACAAAATGCTAGGATTCCAGATCCCAGGAATAAAGTCTGAGATAGAGTCGGTATCCTGCAGTATAAGAATGAAGGTGAACTAGAGCTAAACTCAAAATACCATTGAATCAACCCTTTTTACCTTAGCTATATTATGTGAATAGTTAAGGGTTTCTTAAGGCTTACTAATGTTCCTTAAACTAATTAGCGTATGAGGTAAAAGCCACTTTGATATCTAGAAGGAACATTACACAATTAATTCCATATAACTATATGAGACTTTACAGTTAGTTACCTTATTTTGTTATATTATTTAACTACCTTCAGTTTACTAGACGGCCATTATAACAAGACCGATATGTAAACGATTAATTTATTAAACCACTACGTTAAGTACTGACACAATTACTGGTTGAGAAAAATGTCTTCTAGAAGACACGACAATGATCACCTACACCATACAGACATGAAGACATGTTTATGCTGCTCAAAGGGGTTTCATCACTATCATCATTACCTCTATTATTCCAACACAATCTAACATACACTGTGCTATTCAAGGGAGCCTATTATATTGCTGTATAAAGCAACTTACGTAATTTTATCCTGATTTTGATAGGCTGTGCGTTACAAAATCAGTGTAAAATGAGTTCTAAATCTTTGTATTATCTTCTTTGCTTTCCCAAAGATTTTATGTACTAAACTTGGATATCAGGTTTGATGTTAGGATGATGATGAAGTGTTTAATTTAGTAATAATTTTTCGAATTTTAAGATGCCACTAAGACAGAGGCAGTTCGATTTAAAAGGTAGCAGGAGGTTAATACTTTTGAAATATTAGATTTTTAAATAGTATAAAAAAATCATAAGCAACCAGGAATCGATTCTAGAGCATATAATTTTATCACCTATTCAAGAAGTGACAGATGATTTCCACGGATGTGTTTGCCAACCACTGTATGTAATTTTACTTTATACTCATATAGTATTTATTATTAAAAAAGGTACATTTTAGTTGTAGTACTGAGTATGATGATAGCAGAGATAAATTCCATAATATTATTGTTTACTATCAGTGACAACTCTCGCCTCTGAGGGACTGCATTGATTGACAGCTGAGTAGAGCAAACATGAATGAATCCTCAGGGAACGTCAGTTAGAAGTATCGGTGTTGTAAGTATTTTCTAAATAGAATAAATGGATTCGATGCGGAGTTATTGTTTACTCTAAGTAAAATATATCGATATATTTCACCAACGTTGTGTTTACAGTTCCGTATAAAGAACGTTTTACCTAAAATCTTGGATTTTTAAGTTCAGTAATATGTTGCTTTTATTGTCATACAGCAATATAGACAAACAAAATAATGGTTGCATTAAATTAAAAAGCGTTAAAATTAACAGTGATTTTCCTAACCCTGAGTACTAAAACGTCCTCTGCTTACGCATTTGTTGTATATATAAATCTTTACCACGCTACATCACCATCACTTCTATTATTCACATACAATCTATCCCACGCTGTATAATATGTGCCTTTCCAGGTGTCACGTCCTGTCAGCTACTGGGTAATATATTATTTTGTCCATATATTATTTTATATAATCATCTGTAGAGAATAAATACACAACGATAATTTTTTAACGCTTAAGTGAGTTTACTGTATGTAAAACATTGCAATAGTTGCATTATTGCAAACTAGATTAATAGTAATGTATAATGTTACAATTAGGTATTTTACACAACTCTATGGAATTTAAAATATACTTATAGAAAGTAATACTTGCATTATTATATTTTTTTTTATTTTGTCTATGTGTTATAGAACGATTTGAGAAACTAATAAAAATGCAGGTATGTTTACTCATCAACTTTGCGTGGGTAATACTTATCAATTAACCAGATGTATAATTCTTTAATTAAAATACATGAAAATTAAGAATTTTATATAATTTGATAGATACATTTTTACATTTTGTTATAAAGTATAAAACTGTAAGACCGTTACGTAAATTTTTATTTGCATACGGCTTTGACGGATACATATGTTTTACCCTAAAAGTATTTTTTTTTTTCATTTTCGTACATTACCAATATTGCGTTGTGGGGTTGGCAACTGAAGGATTTAGATAAAAACCAGTTTTCAGAACGTCTTTTTACCCTTGTTATAACATGTAATAGTTGCAAAGTCCCAATAATACGTATATAACACAAAATTATAAGGAGAGAGATGAGAAATTAATTTACAACGCTCTTTATTCACAATCTGTGACAACACCCGCCCCTGAGAGACTGCGGTGATTGACAGCTGAGTAAAGCAAATGTGAATACTTATTTCCTGAGTGAAAATGAACAAGCTGTATAGATGTACTAGTGAATGTCACTTACTGCTAAACAATACACAGTCTTGTTCGATTGAAGGAGATTGTTTTTCTCGGGTAGTGATAACAGTTACCTTATTAATATTATACCTCAATAACTGATAGGTTTCAAAATTAATATAATTATTTTAAATCCAAACGGACGTCATAAACTTGTCATTGTCCGACTATATGTCTGTATTTTCAATACATCTTTAAAGAAACTGCGTAATAATTGAGATTTATTAGATATTATACTCCTTAATATTGAGATTTGTTAGATTTGATACTTCTTGATACTTTATGATTGTTAGATAGGGCTTCTAAATCCGAGGAAGATTTCTGTTGGTTTAGGAGTTTAAAGAAGCAGTTTCGAAAGCAAATAACTTTATTGTTTAGTTTGCCTTTTTTTGGATGAAGAATGGTTGAAACATGTAGCGCTTTGTTTTATTTAGTCAATATCAACCCAATTAAAGATCACTTATATAAATTAATTCATCAATTAAAGATTGCAATTCTAGGTCCAAGGCAGATTTTTATTGATTTAGGGGTTCAAAGAAGCAGTTTCGAAAGCATATAAGTTTATTAGCCCTCTTATTGTTTAGTTTCCCCTCTTGTTTAGATAAAGAATGGTTGAATCATGCAGCACTATATTTTTATTTATTTGGTACCAACCCAATGAGAGATTATGATCAATATATATTTTTTGTGTATTGAAATGTTGAATTATACATATTTTATAATTTTTTTATTCCTCACTTTCAAGGGAGTATCACACAACTATAGCAACGAAATGACACAGTTTACTGTGTTTGTTTTAAAATATAAAACACAAAGTAATTTGTTAATTTTTTTCCTCCAGAAGAATTGAGAAACTCCCAGCCAATCTTATAAATAATTGAAAATAATAGGAACACGTAATTATATAAGATTTTATAATAATATGAAAAGAAAACAATACCCCTGGAAATATCACTTTACATATTGTTATGATAATACAAAATTATTGTTTCTGCCAATCGCATATTAAATACGCGTTGTTTATTATAGGCTGGACGCGTATACAAGAATGGAAAAGTAATACAATAACCAAAGTGATCAGTGAGTAGCCACAAATAAAGTTATTGTTCCCGACCACATTGTTTCTAGCCTCCCATATGAACAATGCCGCATCATAGCTCTCTAACTGCGAGTGTTGTAATGAAAGGGAAATGTTTCACTAAATCAAACACAAACTTTTCCTTTGATTGCTTCTTTTATCAGTATGATATAACTGTTATGAATAAATAATCTAATTTTACTGTCTTACAAAACTGAGCATAAACTATATCTGGTATGTGTTTAGTTTAAACCAATTAGTTATTTACTTATTTAAACATACGGTATTACGATTAAAACAATTATAGTTAATATAATGTTTTAAATATAATAAAATGCTGTTAAAAAGAGATACCATCTATGAATTAGCCGCTGCATCACACGTGATTTTATAACAGGTATATCATTAGCATATAATTTTTATTTGAACATAAAACTCTCCTGAAAATAAGTAATGATCACTGAAAGAGTTCAATAACCTTAAGAATAATTGGAATATAAGTTTAGAGTGGAATGATTTCTCTCAAGTCATAGAATGAAAAAGTTTCCTATGACTACCAAATAATTTTTTGCTACATTTTATAAATATTAATAAAGATATAGTTAACAGTCCAATATTTATACACGTAATAGTTGATTACATTTTCTATTTCAATTACAATTTTGCAACTTATAGACTATAATAAAGTCTTTTACAATTTTATAAACAAGTAAGTTGTGGCCGGATTGATTTATAAAGTAAATAATAGACCAATACATTAACCAGGGACCCTAATAATTTCAAATTAAAATCTCATTACAATCGGTTTATTAGATTTTACTTGATTGAATAATATACAGAGAGTTATATTTAATATTATATATTAAAGTTTAAATGTCTAGACAATGAATAACCATATCATTTTGTCTGTAGCATGGAAACAGTTTTATAAAAATGTAAACTAGCCAATTTTCTAAAGCGAAGTCTTACAATATATTCAAGGATAATTCACACGAGAATATTTAATATCGTATAATTAAAGCTATTCATTGTTAGGCAGTGGTATAAAAACTTTTACACGTAACGAATTTAGAGAGACTAATCTAGAAAACCCTCGTTGGACAAAGACAAAATCAAATAAATTAAAACATTCAGTAACACAATACTCTTTCAGGAACAAATTCACATTATTAATATATTTATTTTAACTAAATGCATCAAGCCCAACTATTATCGCTTATAACATATATAAAGGAGAAAAACATTCTTATAACAGTTCGAAAATAATAGATGAAACCCCCATATATTTGCAAATATAACAAAAAAGTTTTACTAATGAGGATAGTTCAATAACTTTATACACTCTAGAATACTTGCGTATGTTGTTTACTCTGCTTATAAAAGCACTCTTGTCATGGGTTTAATCAAATTTACAAACTGGCAAACTTTTTACTTAATGCATATTGTATGTGTTTTATCACATATATGAAATATGGCTTGATTTAAATTTTATTATTTGTTTCTGTAGAAAACAATATTTACTATAAATATTTTAATTAAATTAATTTAAAAATGGTTTTTTAATGGATAATGCTTACATAAAAATTATTCATTATTACCCAATAAATGTTAGGAGTACTATATTATAACAAAAACTTGGTCAATACATGAATTAATTCATTAATCTCATGACAATTTCTAATCAAACAATCAATTCTCTGTATAAAAAATAAAAAAGTGAATAAAAAATAAATATAAGTGTTCATACAGTACAAAATGATTAAAACCATTTAATTAACATTGTACCTAGAAATAAAATTTAGTTTAAAATATATCCTCTTTCCTGGACATGAGAGCTGTATAGTATTTCTATTCGGGAAGTTAATAAAACAATGTGCTTACCATATTAATGTAAGTTTATTGCACATAGCACAAGGCAAACTCTACAATGGTATTGGAAATAAGAAAGAGAATTTAATAACGTAGACGTAACTAAACTCTTTATAACGCAATAAGATTTATCTATGTAAAGGAAGTGTCCTGAATTATGGATCAACGAAGAAATGAATTTTCTATACGATATCAGAGCTGTTGATCAAGTTGTAAAGTTTTCCATAAGAAATGCTTTGCAGCAAATACATTTTATTTATTAAATAATAAATAAGGTTTATAAACCTTTAATAAGGTAATCAACTGTTCTATGTACACATTATAGTATTAAAACACAATCATATGTTTAATTATTTTATTACTATTTGGAAAGTATTGCTAGTTATTGTCTTAAAAGCACAGAGTAAGCATAAATGTAAAATGGACTCCATCATAATATATATATATATATATATATATATATATATATATATATATATATATGTATATCCTAAAATATATATATAAAATATAGGCGTGCACAACTGCACAGAATGCCGTGTATCATTATGCAAAATATTATTATTACTAAGCATTACATAATAAATTGCTATTGTCTTTCGGTTTAAGGATCCCTCCACACTGGCCTAAAATAGTTCAATTGTTACTCAAATCCTTGAAGCATTTTCAATAAATTATTTTAGAATGTTGGAGGGAAATGCAAATAAAAACTGTTTTACTATACAACTTCATGGTCAAAAAACACTTTTGAAAAAATTTAAATCTAAAATTGATCATTAGATTGGAATAGCTTCGAGTGACTATCAATTATCTCAGGAGCGTTTGAAATGTGATAGAAAAAATCATACGTGAATATAGTGTCCTGTTTTGTACAGGAAATTGCTTGCGAAACCGCAGTACAACATAAATATCACAATCTCATACATGATTTATACCTTCATAGAACTGTAATACATTGAAGGTCCATAAACACTGTATAATATTATAACTGGAATTATAACTGAATTATTCGTAACAGGGCGAGGCATGGCTTCCGTTTCAAAATGCATATATTTGTAGAGATACAGAGACAGACAGGCAGAAATTAATTATATAACCACTTAATTTATATGCTTCGCTTAAGCTCAAATAACGATATAACATAAAAATTACCAAACAAAGTAACTAGTTCCATTATAACGTAGATTTTAACATGAAACATTATTTAATAGGTGGAAAGCACATTTTTTTACATGAGATACACTCGTAGTAATGAGGTTAAGTTGAAAGCACACTTTACAGTGCCGCAGACTGTCAGTACTGCCACGCGATAATATTGTTCAAATACTATTGCTTTGAATAATCGTCATTTTGCTTCATGAAGTAGCGGTCTAACAAGCAGAAAGATTCTACCATAGTTGATTTTTATCTTACGAATAGTCACTGCTTATTCCAATTGCTAATTTTAAACTTAGAATTTTCAGTTATTAATTATATAGTATATATGTTTGTTTATAGGCTCTTATGATGATTTAGCAAATTTAAAAGAATCGATTTATCTTATGATATTATAAAATTATTTGTAATCTACAATAATTTTACTATACTTTCGTAAGATGTTTTTACTGATAACGATATTTTAAGTATATTAGTATAAAAGTATCAATTATATAGTTATTAGATTGTACGGGTTATAATCTAGCTTTCTAAAGAATAATTTAATTCGAAATATACATATGGAGATTTTTTTTAACAAAAGAGGTTTTTGTAGATTTATTTATAAACCATTTAAGAGTACATAACTCCATATATAAGTCAGCCTTTCACTTGTAACAGGCTTACATGAGGTTTAATGCAACAGCCTATAGCAACATGTTTTACTATGTAATGATTGCGCTCACTGCCCTAAAGAAATAATTTATTGTGTTTTTTTCTGTTTTCTGGTTACTATTATCTTTGGAGCGCTGAGTTAAATCCACTGAAGTGACTTTCACCATCATTAAACTACATATTTTCTATATGGAAGTGAAGCTTCAAAAACATTGTCCGGAACGACAAACATATAACCAACATGTAATTCATCCAGATCTGGAATGTTTAAGCTTTGCTAACGATGGATCACCAACACATATTCTTGTACCTTTTTTACTTTGGTTTTGGCACAGTAGTTAGTCAAATGCAGTACAACTTTGCACATTGATTTTTAAACTGTTTCAGGCCAATAAATTGTGCTTTAATTAGGTTAGTAAGTAGTCTGCTTATATTTTACATTATTTTTAAATATAATTTAAATTTAGGGGTTGCAGAGATTTGTTGGAATATTTAATTGGCTTACTAAGCATCTAATTATTATTAAAATACATTTTTAAATTTCCACATCGTTTTTCAACAGTAAATTTGATTTTCTGTAAATATTTATATCACACCTATACATAACTTTAATATATGGGAATTTGCAGTAAATACTGTTATGCATCTCTAGCATTTTACAAAAATAAAAGTACTATATTTTAAAAAATACCTTCCAAGTTTTAGTGAATGTTACCAGAACGATCCTGTATAAATATAATGAACGTGTCACTAAAGTTTTATAGAGCCAATTTTTAACAAAATAAAATATGTTAACAAAGAAGATTGCACAAAGAACAAAAACCTGAAAGTGTCAGCTGATGATATAAAACAACTGTAGCGGAAATAAGACATTCTTTGAGCCAGCGGAAGTTTCTTTGTATGGCCGGGTGGAGGAATATTTCTTCAATTCCATCTCTTGATTTACGTCTGTAGTTGACGTAGCAGTATTCTACACGAAGAAACATTAATTTAAATATAAATATAATTTAAAACACAACGTATATGCATAATATATGTGAACATGCTACATAAAAAGCCAAAACAAGAAAGGATGCGAAGTATTCATAATATAAATACCAATGTATTTAAAGAGTCTGCCCAAAATTATATCTGAGATGACGATAAATATATTTCAATGGAGAATCATTCCCATGATTATTTTAGAGTTAATCGTGTAAGACTTCACTTCATCTTACAAATTACAGATACCTTCGCTCTTCAGATTCTCATTCGTTTTACCTCTACGTTATTCAGTTTTGTAGATACGATTTTATGGCTCTGAAATATACCAGGGTAATTAAATAGGCATCGTTTTCGGTAGTTTCAATGATTTAATTATTTTCTATTAATACGATGCAGGGGTCTGAATACAATATAAAAGGTATTTATTAAAACAGAACACCACAAATAAAAACATGACTTACTTTATCAGTTGCAATACTATTTTTTTTTTAAATGTATAATCATAGCTTGAAACCTTTGTATATGTTTAGTACTCATATGAAATGTTTCCAGTTAAAAAAATATATAACCTTTTTCAAATCAGTTCTTTACTAGTGATCTTACAGAGACAATATTAGCAAAGCATTCTAATCTACTAATTGTACATTAATACCATAAAGCAAATCATGAAATCTAATTTAATAATAAAGTACAAGTAAACTCACTTGTCTTTAGCTAAATAATTATTGTACGAAAAAATAATTCCTGCCTGTAGCCTAGATAGGCGAATGGTTATCTGTTCATTATCAATACAACAAATGATATCCTAAAATTCTTACTTAGGCTCTTCAGTTTCTGGTATAACGTTATCGATGTACATCACTCAGAGGGCTAGTAAAATTACTATTTCTTCTCTTTCTTTACACGAATTAATCTATTAGTTTAAAAATCTTCAATAAGCATCATATCTATATAGAAAACTTCGAGTTACAATGTCTTTGGTTGTGTTACTCTGTGAAATTTACTCTGTGCATTGCCAAACCCTAAGTTTCCACACTATATAGCGAGCAAGAATTGATTTACAGCGTAGTCTATAAAGTTACTTCATT
Source organism: Homalodisca vitripennis (assembly GCF_021130785.1). Taxonomy (NCBI): domain Eukaryota; kingdom Metazoa; phylum Arthropoda; class Insecta; order Hemiptera; family Cicadellidae; genus Homalodisca; species Homalodisca vitripennis. Next base: position 150,613 of record NW_025776378.1, read on the forward strand.
TTGCTTTCTCTATGAAGCCTGGCATTTTTCTTCTTTTATTTCTCTCTGTTATGGTTTGATTTTTCTGCAGAAAATCTGGAGACCTAATTGAGCTTCGGAAATATTGCATGTCATCATGTTTTACAGACAACATTGCGTTTGATCTTGATGAACGTCTGTCTATGGGACTTGGCTGAGGGTTGGCAAAGCATGTAGATGCAGGAGGATATCTCAAGAACCGTTTTTAAAAAATCATAGATAAAAAATCTTCGTTCCTCTACAGATAACATGGGTTTTGATGATTGTGTACGTGTCTTCATGAAATCTGCGTGATTTTCTTTGATGCAACCTACAAGGGCCTGCAAAATTCCTTTTCGTATGTCTGGAGGAATCACGTTTTTCCAGCCTGTATGTCTGTCTGTCTGTCAAGAAGAAATACTGTGAGTAAATGAAAGGGACTTGAGTATTATGAAGAATTTTGGTGAAGATACTCTGCTTTTAATATTCTCTTATTAATGCTTACCGTGTTTATCAGTATAATTAGATAACTGAACCTGTAAAATACAAACTGACGTATTATTTATTTCGTACACTTCTGTTTATATTGAACATACAAATTTGTATGGAATGACACATTGACTATGTATTTAGGTTATAAAGAATAGATCCATAAATTGACTATTTGTGGAGCTTGGCACGCCAACTAAAAAAGAAGGTGAAAATAAATAATCTCTTGCTGTTGTATTCTTGTACATTACACCCAATAAGGGATCCACAGAACCTAAAATATTTCATTGTTTTCAATTCCCCCTAAAAAAAAAAAACAATATAATAAATTTCTGTGTTTAAAAGAATAATTTATTTTATTAAAAAAAAACAAAACGGAACATTATTGACTTTATCAAAAGAATACGTGCCTTAGTGGTAATGTTGGTATTTAAGGTGGATTTATGTTCCTTTCTACTACACTAAACGAGTAATTCTTATATTAAACTTATTTATGTAACTTATACCATCGCATATTGAAATCGATTTGTGTTTTTAGTCTCTATAAATTTATATATGTAAAACACAATTAAGCCGTAAAAAATGTAAAACTTAACTTATATTTTATTTCAACTCGTCATTAAAGTCACGTTTCCGTAATTTTTCAAATAAAATTAAATCCTATATCTTGAAATATATGAGACCCCTTTTATATACTTTGACATCCTGCAAAGCTTAGAAGAGATTCAAAGCGCATGAAGTCCCTGTTGTCCAGATTAATTTTATCCGAAATTATCTACGTTAAAGTATTAACCATAAATGGAATTCCACGCATTTATCAATCATTGTATGACCCTGCTAAGATACTGGAGTCTAACTTAAATATTTTGTAGTATATATCTCAGCCTTTAGAAAATACGTACAAGTAAAAATACGAAATGAAAATACGAAAATACGTACCTTTTCTATACGTACAAATAGAAAATAATTCATTTCTAACATATTATTTTAGAAATTGAAGAAATGTTCAAGAATCTTATTGAAAATAGGCCTAAAATTTAAATAAAAGGGTTCCTTCCTAAGTAGGCGTAATTTGTAACACTACCTCTCTTAAATTGTAAGTTTAATACCGTTAAGGGCAGTTAAATAGGGTATTAACCTATTAATTATTGAAACTCGATGGTGATAACAGATTTTAGTGATAACTAACTACATAATATATCGTTTATCTTTTGAAACAGATCTAAGTACTTAATATTAATGCTATGAAATATGTGATTTATATTTCCAGGAAATACCACATATTACCTATGAAGAGCCTATTATTTAAATTAAGCAAGTTTATTCCTCAATATTTATAGAAAACTAACAGTTCTATCTGCTAGTAACGTTTTCCTATAATGTTATTAGTATGGCAAGTAAGTGTTTCCTGTAAAGCCAGAATTTTCAGAATTTACTACTAACATGACTCTGAATGGATAATGTTTCTGATAGACTAAAATTATCCTGGTAAAGCAAACATTTTCTCAATACGAATAGAACATTGTGTCTAGATAGACAGTATTGGGGGTGATGCCACATTGCTCCTATTATAATGCCGCAATGAATTTGGAGAGAGGCTTGCTAGTGCATCCGAAATTTTGTTACCACCGCTAAATATAAATGGGGCGATGCTATTATATTGCAATAAGTATGCCTAGTTAGGGTTTTCTATACGAATAATACTAGATTATTCGCCTAGATTATTAGCGAATAATATTTTTGTGACTGCCTAGAGTTGTTACAGTGCCAAATATGCTAATTCATTAAATTATAACATTATTCTCATATTGGCCTTTTAAAAGTGTAAATTTATTCCTAATACTATAATACAGCTGGCCGAAGTATGCAGTTTCAACTATAACCATTATGTAATTTTATAACTATTAAGTGAAGAGGTCAAGTAGTAAAATACGTTTCTTTCACCGTTGTAGTTAAACTATAAAGCAAACTTTTGTAAGTTTATTTGTGTAATACAATAACAAGTGTAATAATAGTTTTGCTAACCATAATACTGTATTATGTGATATTTAAGTGAATTCCAAAGTAAATAATAATTCGAACGTTTACAATAAATCTCATTACAAAAACATTCCGGTTATTCATACAAGTCAGCTAGTGAAGCATGTAAAGGAGGTGCACAACGTCATATTAAATACACATAAACACTAACTTTGTAATACTTAGATTATATATATATATATATATATATATATATATATATTTATATATTTATATATTTATTTATTAATAACCTTAATATTCCTTTATTACATAAGAAGGCTTAGGAATGAAGCATAACAATAGAACGAAATCGGTGCATAGATAACAGCTGTTACTGCTATTGTGTAGCCTCTTATTGTTCGTCGTATGTGCCTCCACACTTTCCATACTCAGAGCATCCCTTCATTATATTAACCATTTCCTAATATGTAGACCCTTAGCTGGATAAATAAATAGACATCCTTCTGTTACAGTTTTAATTAATTAAGACAAACATTACTTAATTTTGACATAGTCTTTACACGTATGGTAATTTGTTTTAGTGAAGTTGTTAGCAAAACTCCCATTGATTAATACTTTTTAGTAATTTAAATAGTTTTACTACTGTGTACGTTTATTCCTACTTCAACTCGTATCTTGAGATATAAAGATTGGTAATTTTTATTGTTAAATAATAAAAAAAGTTTCTCTTCTCGTCTTGAGGGTGGTAAACCTTTATTTCTTTATCCTGATCATACAAGAGATATATCTATTGTTCATATCAATCGATTTTACAACGTTCGGTTCTTCACTTTTGGCTTCATGCACCATTGCAGTACTTTATGATCCGTGTATAATGGTATTGAGGGCTGTGAATTTAAGACCTGTAGCTTTATTTAACTATAATATATCATTATAATCTGTTGTGTTCGTTTTATGGTGTGATTCAAATTTGTGATTGTTTAAGTTATTATTTTAGGTCTAAATTACCTATGCGATTTTTTGCTATCGGATTTAGTTGTACATTTATTGTTAGGGTTCATGTTTTCTGGGTGTACCTCAGTATAACTAATTATTTTCATCTGTTATGTTATTCGTCTGAATATCCATTTGTGTATGATGTAGAGAAAAGTGTTAATTTTTTTGAGATTAAAAAATATTTTAGATAAAATTTGCCTAAATTATGATATTTACGATGGTATAACCAGCGGTGTGTTATAATAATATCTGATATTAGAAATTATAGCATTAATATTCATTAAAACTTATAGGATCAGCAAAAATATAACTTTAAACAATTTAATTTAAATAAAACCAAAATAAATTATTGTTATGTAAAGTTTTAATACATAAGGAGTAGTGTAACGTGCTGGAACTTACTATATTTCCAATGTCTTTCTTTATATATACCTTCCAAACGAGATATTTTGTTATTATTATAAATGCAGAAGTGCTATAGTTTGTTTTTCTTTCTTTCACACGTAAGCTCTTTAACTAATTACAGTAAAGTTTGTCATTAATATTCTTGGGCACCTTGGAATGAATTTAGGCATATTGTAAATTCGCATATCAATCCAGGCTACGCCCCACCAGTCTGTAAAGCATACCTCAGATCTGTTTATTTTAACGTAGTTTGTAATTATTTGTGAGGTTAGTTACTTACCTGAATAAGATATCAGATTGCAGATCTCGAAACGTACTGTATTGATTTTTTGTTTAACTTAACGATAGTAACTGTCCGGAAAAATCCTGTTTCATTCAAAATATGAAACTGTTAATATTATTCCTTCCAAAACGGCATTGTTGTTTTGGGTTCGCCATAGTTTTTACAGGAAAAAGGCTCTAGTGAATTCATGATTTTTTCAGTTGGTTCAAATATAACTTTCAATAATATGCCTTAGTACAGAATGCAAATAACAAGTACAAAAACCGGCCGTAATTTTTAATTTACATTATTAAACTAAATGACGTATTTCCTTAAGCTCTGTCACTACAAACCGATTACGTGATCAACTGGACCATCGAAGTGGTCTAAGAAACTGTAATGTTAGATTCATTAAACTGAAATTTGTAATAAACCAATGCGGAGTCACAATATGGTTTTAAGAAGTTAATCTCGCATGAACCAATAATAACGAAAGGGCCCATTCCTGTTCCCCTTCCCTTGTATTTCCGCCATCTTGTTTTAGCCAGCCGTCACGATTGCCATTGGCTAGTCCCTCTGGTCATTCGTAGGTGGTTAGTAGACGAGTGAAGACGTATTGTGACCTGTGTTCCGTAGTTTAGTTTTAATGATTAGTGTTTTGTATAGTTTTGTATTAAGTGCATGTCTTTAGTGTTAGTGAAGTTGACAACAACATGTAGGTTGTGATTCCTGACTTGCCACAACGCTTTAGTAAGATTTGTTTATTTTAACCTGGTTTGTAATTATGTATTAGGTTAGTTCTTTACCTGAAGAAGAGATCAGATTGCAGATCTCGAAACGTAGTGTTACTGTTTTCTTGTTTCACTGAACGATGGCAAATGTCCGGAAAAATCCTGTTTCCTTCACAATCCTTCCATCGACAAAAATAACCTTTAAACAAAGAATATTTAATGTACCTCTTAAAAATTCTAAAGGCACTCAAGTCAGTTAGTCGTTATAATTGGGATGTCAACATATGATCAAGTTTTGACATCATTGTAGATGAAGTTACGTCACTGTGGACGCAGAGTTTGTAATTCTGTATTTAAACGTGAAATATGTTCCACAGTCAAATATATTAACTGTCAAGTTTCAGAACCATTTTTTTGTTGGAAACTTAATTTTAAGGAATACGTATAGGATGCTTTCCCTATAATTTCAGTACTAATAAATTGACAAAGTGCAGCTGCTTTGTGTTTAGTGTGTCTTGTATGTAAAAGTGTTATAATTTGCGCATATTTTGAGCATATGGCCGTGGATAATGTTTTTTTAAGCGGTCGGTATGAACCCAATACGTCTCAATTAATGCAAAACTGTAATTGAGCATTTAAATACAGGAGTATGACAAACATACCACAATTATCATTGACACCTATAAGCTTTTGTTAGAATGAATAAACAATTTAATGTCCTTAATGTAACTCTTTAAACTATAAAAGCATTCAAAACTTAGATTGTCTGTTATAAATGGCGATGTCAACATATGATAAAGTTTCGCTGTAGACGTGTAGTTTTAATACTGCATATACTTGAAATACGTTCCACAGCCAACTAAATTTACTGTCAAGTTACAGAACTTGTATGCTTATTCTATAATTTCCTACCTAATGTTTATATAGTATATTTAATAACATAATTTGAAACAGTATTTATCTAGTATTAATCTAAACTTAAAGTATGTACACATTTTATTGAAAACTATTACAAACGGAGAAATGCCAAAATTGATAAAATATTTGTAGTTGCTAAATGCGATAAGTATTTATCATCGACATATTGTTTGTCCCTAAATTTAACAATTATAAATAGATTCTTAACTTTTATAACACTTCTTAATCCTCTGTGAGTTATGCAGAAAACTACTTTATTTTTAGGCTCGATAATCTCATCATCCCAAATACAGGTTATAGAATGTTCTTCCTTATTAAATAAAGATACAATACTGGTTCCACCATCTATAAATAATGATTGATTTTCTTTATCCTTTGTCTTATGTGAAAGTTAAAGACATGTAGCTTAGGTAAAGATTTGCATTGTATAAGCAAACAACCTGGCCTGTATTTAAAAGTGTTTCCCTTAAAACTACATCGATCGTCAATCACACTAGTTTAGGTAGAGATCGAAGTGAGAGTGCATTAACAGAGTAAAGAAATCAAATGATAATTGTCATCACTGAGTATGTTTAATAGCCTATTAATCTTAAAACCAACTACAAGGCACGCAACTCAAAGTTATACAAGCGTACGGTAACGTTGTAGACACCATTAAGTTGAGTCTTTTAATGTTTTTATTTATAACACATAAATTATAACTATAAATTATGTGTTATGATAGTCCTTTTTAAGTATATTCAACTATTTTTATACGTAAATAAGCACCAGGTTTCTCTTACCATAGTTTAAGTTAGCACAATAACCATGCTATGTATTTTACTGATGTGGATGAAACGATGGTATGAAACTCGCATGAGTTCCGTAATTTTTTATTAATTAATAGAAAACACCGTAGTACTTATTGTGAATGAATATTTTATGTTCCTTGACCAAATTTTCTTTCCCGTTGGTTTGATATTTACTACAATAGACAGATATATTTTTATTTTAACAATAAGTGACATATTAATGAGATATTGGAACATTCGTCATTCCTTAAACAATTTTTAATACATACACACAGATAGACTCTAAAAGACTCAAATAGATCATAGTGATTTTGTTTGTTTTGTTTTCATTTTATTTTAGCATACCACAAAGTATTTCCCCACATATTTCGAACACTGTGTGCAAAAAGCAATAAACCATTCATAAACGAGATCATATAATTGTATCTTTTTTCATTCTTTTGATTGTATCAGTGAATATTTACTTGTTGTGTTAAGCAAATTTAACCCTTTGATCCTATAAAAATTCAAAATTGGGTGAACAGTTTGTCTTAATTAACAAAATAAAGCTCCAAGCAAAAATTTAATTTGGCCTTTTCATTAGAAAATATTTGTAAGAAGTGGTTAGAAAATTTGATATTGTGACCATTTTCATAAACACTTACTATAGAAATTATTATTATATTAACCTCGTACATTCACTTCCTGCAACAGGCTCTCAAATTCGTATAGTTGCTGCGGTTAAATATATTTATTTATTTATAACAAAATGTTTCTTACAAGTAAGCAGCTTGAAAGAGCATTTTTCAAAACCAAAACACAGGGAAGTATATAAAAAGAATAAAACGTTTTTAGGTACACACATAAGTTCAGAATTTCAGGATTGTTTAAGATTTAGGAGTATATAAGAGTGAATTTTTGAATCAAGTGTAAATGTAACAAAATTTAGTGGTAGTAGCTCCGAAAAAATTAGAGCTATTACAATATCAGTGTTTTAATCAATATTGTAGTAATATAAATTAAGATATTACTTAAAGCTTTAGAAATCTTTTTTTATTATCTTGGGTAACAACATAACAAAATTCAATATCTTCTGATTATTTATTCATGACAGTAAGATGATCGATCCTAAATTTCAATCCAGAATTTCTGAGGTAGGTCCATCCTTTAACTAGGATACTGCCAATAATCGTACATAATGTGGACAACACATGTAGAGACTCTATATGGAAAATTTAAGCGTATTTCGTATAATATTGGCTGAAAAATAAGACCAGATGGGGAGAATAATAAAGATGTTAAAATTTGGTAAAAAGAATAGCGTTAACTCTTTCCTATAATATTTAATATTTAACATACAAAGGAGTGCGTAACAAAAGAGATCATAAATAATTACAACATTTTTAGTATGATTAAACGCAGCGGTATTATATTTTTATGACGCTATTTCGTTATATTATACAGTTCATCTTTATTATTCAGATGTAACCCTTATCACGTTGTTTTTATTGATTCAGTTTTTAAAGGTGCTTATGTATTTTTATACTTCATCATGACGTTAAAGTTTGATGAAGTTTTATTAGGAAGAAAGATTATTATTGATAAAGAATATTAGTAGATACTGAAATTTTTCAGTGAAAAGTATTGTTCCATCACTTATGCATTACGTACCGAGTTTTTTATTAGCCAAATATTAGAATAATAGTAAACATTTGGACGGATACATTATGATTACCTGATCCCCTAGATTGTCTGAGACCTCCAACTGTATTCTAATCGTGTCATCAGATGCACAATTGAAATATTAAGAATACATCTTCAGCTAGATTACACTACATTGTGTAGTCTAGTGGTCTCTGATGTCGAAACGGTGTAAAGAGTTTGTCTTGAGCCCTTTACTTGCCACAATTACTTAGATTTCCTCAGTCTAACATGACTTCAGATTTCAAGAGTCAAGTCTGCGACAACATGAGATTTCAGTCGTTGCACTATGAGGAAGATGAACCAAAGCTAAACACGTCATTCGCAATGCAAGCGATTCTTACCTGCATAGCTACGTTATGTATAGATTCTACATAGGAATTATCAGAAATATTATTCTTCGTCCTTTATCTAATTCAGAACAGTAAGTAAACTACAAAAGTTCAGTCTAACTAATATTATTAAGCACATACATATTGTCAGGAGTTAAGCAAGTTAAATCATAAGGCTTAAAACCAAATAAACACTTTCACAAAACGCCAAACAAATTATATTAGATAAGACGAAATTTAAATTCACCGAAATTTAATTTAATTTACACATTTTCTTAACACCCTAACTAATAATATAAGTTCATAAATTGTCATATGATAAATTTTCATATAAGTGTATTGAGATTGTTTAAAGATGTATTTACACTGTGGTTATTTTGTTGTTATTACGTTTACCCATAACAATAATAAAAAATGTTTAAATTATATTTAAGTTTTTAACTTTAACTCTTTTACTCAACAACCAAGGTTATTCTGGATAGGAACGGCAGGTATCTGAGAACAATGTTTCAAGTCTCTAGAATCATTGTATCAAGAGGTAGTAAAGAGGCTCTGTCAGTCCTAGTCCTTAACAAGCACATACAAATACTTCTAAAAGGTCCAGTAAACTAGGAAGTAGTTATTTTTACGCCTTGCAAAGAAATATAATAATATTTCTCGTTTAAAAACAATTTTAGCTAGGATCAGTAATTGAAAATTGGTATCTTATATTTTTATTGCATATGTGACTACTTCAATTACGAAAATCAGAGACTGCAAAAGAAAAGATAAAAAGACCCACATACAAGATGATCCTAGATGTTAAGAGACCCAGGATGATCAAAAGCTTTTTTGCACGGAATCGATGGGTAAATATTTGTATTAGCTTTTTAAAATTATTTGATCACCAATATTATTTGGCATTGAAAAGTATGTTTACAAATATAATACCATTGGTTTGAATTTTACTTTATTTCATGTAATTTTGTATATTCCTTGTTCAGATTGTGTTAAGTGTCAAGCGTTAAGCAACCACGTTAAGAGCAAACTGAAAAATATAGTTTAGCATTGGAAAGCTAGAATTCAAGGTATATTTGCCTAAATTTTTGGGTGTTCTCCCCACTTGACACTAACAACTATGATTTCAAGATTTATTTGTTGTTACTACAAATTATAAAATGGTATGTTATGTACATTCTCCGTAGTCATTGGAAATATTTCGTTATATTATATTTGAAAATCAATATGTTGTACGTCATTATCCTGTATGTTTCGGAATTAGCTCTATAATTTAAGCAGTTTAATCACCCACAATGTTTATAAATCAATGTTGCATAAAACTACTTTAAATATATACTTTAATATGATTTGTTGAAATATTTAAATGTTATTACTGGATACCAGAATTCTGGAGATTCTTCTGAGTAACGTTCTACATCTAGTTTTATACGTGCTAGTAAAATATACACTAGGTGCTAAAAGCGATATACCACTTACATCCGCGTAACGAAATGGCTGTGTAAGAGATGGATATCAATAACCATATATATATATATATATATATATATATATATATATATATATATATATATATATATATATATATATATATATATACCATAAAAACCATGGTAACGTTCAAAAGTCCTTATTCATTGCAGAGGTTTATTTTTCGAATAGGTATTAAAGGGTTTTGCAAGAGAAAGTTTTTGATAGTCAGCCCTAAAATTTCTTTTATTGTAAGCGAATGAAACAAATACAAACTTCACTTTCTAAAGTAACATGAATGAGAACGTGCGCACAATTCTTTCCCTTGATTTATATAAAATATAACCTCGAGGAAAGCCGCCTGTCTTATACCCGAACTCATCAAATGTATCCTGTAAATTGAGGAATTGCAATAGAATTTGGAACAAAATATTTTCTTAGTTAGAATAAAACTGCATGGTTAACGACCAACTGAAATTAAAAGAAAGTAAATAAAAGGTAGATAAATAGTATAAAAATATCAATGGAATTGCATTTTATGTGAATAAAAAATAAATTAAAAATATTCATAGTAGTAGTTAAGAAGGAATATCATTGTTGCTAGATAACAACACTATAAATTAAGTGGGGGGTAATGAATAAAAACACACTCGTCCAACTCATATTAGTTTTTACAATAGATACTTCATTATTAAACACTTTGTAAACAGTAAACACTATACTAATACATACAGAACAGGAAGAAAATTTCTAGGGTAACTTCACAATTCAGTATTAAAATACACGAGTTTAACAAAGAACTACATAAGGGTAATTTTAGTGCTTCTCTCAAATGTTTAATAATCACATTAATCCTAATGGTTTTGTTTGTATGTAGTAACTTATTTTTCACCCGTAATTTTAAGAATTGTTCATTCATCTACTTTGTTTTGAGTAAACCATGTAAAAATGTGTGTAAACCCAAGTACATCCCTTTCCTTTACCTCCACTACACGTCCTTATAACCTAATTAATTGCGGGTTTATTGTGCAACTTTAAGCATAAACTATCACTGAAAAGCTGGAAAAAACTCTCACTCCAGGTGTTTGGCTGAGCGTTAGTGAATACTTTTATTCATTTCACGATTAAAATTGATTGCAAAAAGCTACTAGTAATCACATCATACATAAATATATAAACAAACTCAGTACAATAATATGACATTTTGTCATACTAACTTGTGAGATATTAAAAATAACATCCTAATTATCAGCGAAATATCTTAATGAATATTTAGGGGCATAATTTTATTACTATACCTGCTGGGCTGATGTAAAAATACATTTCTGTATAATTTTTCTTTTGTGTACAGTACAACAAGAAACAATTGTATGATATTACAACATTGATGTAAACCATAGATTAAGCGTATAACACGTAGTCTCATTAAATCATGTTAGGCGATATATGGTGTTGCGTACTCCTTACCTTGGTCTCGTTTTAAAGGTTCATGAGCACTATGAAATTTTGTAGCCAAACAGTGTTAGCCCTTTAGTGTTAATTGTACTTTACTAATACCTAAGTGTGAGTGAATTATATGATTTGGTATTAGTAGTTAATGAAGCGAACCAGTATAGAGTATGGTGATTTCGATCTGTTATAACGTATAATCCTGATATTGGCTACTACGGTACATATTTCTAACGGTAAAAAATATGTGGCATGTAATGATGAAACATTGGAAACATTTTATCATCAGAGGATTATAAGCTAAGAATTAAAAATACTAGGCAACAAGTGATGGAGTAGTCTAATTTCAAACCCAGATAGATAGCTTTATCGATTTATTGTTGTGCATATTCTTAATTTGGGCAACAAGATCTACAGGATAAAATAATAAAAACATTTAAAACCTGATATACTTTCTTTATTAAAAAATGGAACGGTAGGGGCTGGTAGAAAATTCAGAAATATAAAAATTTTAGTTTTAAGTTAACGTACATCGGGTATTTAATGTATATGTCACGACGTTGATAGTTGGAAAATATCACCGTATGTCATAATGAACCATAATTACATTAAGACAAAAGAACTGATATTGCAAAGGGATCGCTGGAACCACTGCTCTGGAAACATGCTCCTTATAAATAAACTTTTTTCATACACCTAAAAAACAAAAAAAAATTGAAAATCATATACTTTGGGCTATAATTAAAACACTAGTTTGTATCATAGTTCTTTGGCAAAACCGTATAAAACACAGAGTTATATTTAAAAATTAAGTAGAACGATAATAAAACAAGTGTCTTTTTTTAAAGCGTAGCAAATAAGGAGTTTCCGAATAGCCTATCTCTGTTTTTATCATAAAGTCAATTATAAAAAGTAGTAAAATATTTCATACAAAAATAAATAATAATCTTTATTTGTGTTTTGGTTTCGTGAAATATACAAAAAATTAATATTTGATTTTGGCACTAGAAACTCACTGTATAAGTTTTGGCACTACTTGCAGTAGATATGATATGTCCAGGATTTTACAGAGCAGACGGAGAAATGGACAGACAGTAAAGTACAAAAGGAAGTACGTTTCTTTAGTAATATTGTTAGATTAGTCATTTTACAATGTTAGGTTTTCAATTTAGATAAGTATATTTCGTAATGAGCCCTTTAATAAATGGCCGTTGCTTTGTTCCACGTCTACATTTATCGTACCAGTAAGTTTAAAATCTATACATTTTTATTAGATTTATAATAAACTATTGACTATATTTTGCAAAGCAATATATTTGCTAGTCCATAGGTTTCTATTGCACGATTAACCAGATAAAAAAAAGTTAGTATTAATTATTAATTAATTTCGTATTGTATTTTAAATTGCTTTAATTCATTCTTAATTTGGACTATTATAAACACAAATTCGGGATCATAAAACAAACCCTTAATAATACAGTTAAAGTAAGTGTTTGACTAATTTATCACAATATGGACTGATCCGGAAGTTAAACAACCAAGACTAATTCATCGGTTCATTAGGCGGGGAAAAAATAAACAGTTATTGAAGCGCTAGAGAAAACACAGACTTGTTTGTTCATTGGATTGAACTGAAGAAGTTCCTATTATCACTACAAGGTTTTTTATATCGATTTATTAACAAATTCTTCTTATTTTTGTCATTTATAAAAGCAAATTTAAAATAGGGAACTTTGCCCTGAAATTCACTACTAAATTTGAAAATCTTTGGAACGATTAAAATTTTTTAATATACTACATCCACATTTCTAATTTTTAAGATTCTAAAATGGAATTTCTTGTACACAGCACACCATTATCCATATTTTTATGTACTATATCCAATTCAGAGGATACAGTTCATCTGTAAATAAGAGTATCATCATTAGCTTGAGATCCAAATAATCGCTTTTGAACCATAGAAACACATCTCATCAAATATTCACGATTATCAAAACATAAATCAGCCGCGCCTTATTATCATAAATAATACAAAAATTATATGGCTATAGAATATTTCATTGTATTAAAATATTGATCGCAAACACTTTATTAATATATATCTCATAAAAAATTAAAAGATACGACAATATTAGTTTGTGACCAATTTGATGAACAATCAAAATAATGGAGTATAATAATTTCAGAAGTTTCTATCTGGTAACTTTACAATAGCCTACTAACTCAATTCAAAAAAATATTAGTATTTCAGTAATTTGTCCATACATATTACTTAAGGGCAGTATGTAAGAACGATAATCTACAAGTGTATTACAACATTAGGAGCAACGTTCTGTAACATTGTAACTAGTATAAACTTTTAGGACGCTTATTATAGAACGTTTAACTTATCTAATAGCCATCAGTACCGTTTGAACAGTACCGATAATAGTATATTAGGGATTTTTTTAAAGTTTTGCTGTGGTAGTATAAACCTGGGCATATTTAATGTTGTTAGTGAATTATAAAGATGTTTTTTAAGGTTTAAGCCAGACTATATGAATATTAAGTATTTATTGATATAAACATTGCAAATTTAAAATATTAAAATTGTTTTCAGACTGGACAATTTATTACAAAACAATGAAACTACAATTCTTTTTAACGGGTTAAAAGTTTATTCCGCCAATGTGTAATGGCGCTTACCAATGGATCCCAAGTGGTTAATTAGAAGCGGCTATTAGGTGTAGTAGTTTTCTACCTCATTATGTGGTCATAATGTTTTCTGCTTTTTCAATCTCAGTAAATGGTTCAACTAAAGTGTACATTGGGTGAAGTAAATGAGAATTGTAAATACAATGGTAGATATAACAAGTATTTAAATAAATAAAATTTATAATTTTATTTAATATATGGATACGAATAACAAGATGTTTAATATTATATTGTTTTACATTATAATATTTATGACAATTGATTTGTAACGCCGTTGTTTATATATTATTGCATTACAAGTATGCGACAGAAAGAAATGGCGTAAAAAACTGGTTGTCGTAAATTAGATAACGTAAAACAACATAGCCTATAGCATTATAAATTTTGTTCTTTGTTTCTAATTAGATTTGTATTGTATTGCAGTGCGTCATATGAACTTTACAATACAATAATTTAAATATAAGTACATCTACTGAAATAATTGCGGTAATGGAATCTGTATAAGTCACCGCTGACGGCTGTAATAAATCCAAAGCGTTATTACTCATATTATTAGAGCAGAACGGCACAACTGGCTTGACTTAATGGCAGGCGGCCATGACGTTAACTGCAGTTATTATAACCAACAGTACGGTATTGATCAGCTTTCTGTTATAGTCTTAGTACAAAGTTAAATGGATAAATTGTATGTTTAAATTTCACTGAATATTGAAGTGGTTTCGAAGTATATAAAATTTTGATCCTCATTGAATGAACCAACGAATGACGTGTGAAATGGAAATTGCGCTTTTTACTTTAAAATCTAAATAACGAGCATAATATGTGTAATATTGTATGTTTTCAAAGTACTTAAAAATTTTATGATTTACATAATGTATACAACATTGTAATATCCATTATATCTTATTGTTAATTATGACAAACATTATTGAAAGATGCCAGAAAGCAATAAACCTGTAAAAACGTATCTCGTGCTATTCCCTCCTGCACTTTTTAAATCTTCTTCCTAAATCTGTCTTCCTTGTTAGATATTAAATCATCTTAGATTTTTAAATTTTTCATAGGCAAATATATTTTCTAATATAATTTTTTATCTAATTTTGATTTTATTATTAAAATAAGCTCTCACCAATTCTCCTGAATTTATATAGCTCTGTTCAGTGTTCGAAGTATTTAAATATAAACGGCAATGTAATGATTTCTATCCTCGATAAAGTATTTTACATGTAAAATATATAAAATATTGACACAAAACAACATTATCCAACTTATCTTAAAAGTTGCAAGATAGAGGTAATATTACTGTACAAAAATGTCTAAAACCTTATAATAATTATATACATGAAATGTATTATTATATATAATTATATTTAAATTCTGGTAGTTCAGGATAGAACTACCCCTAGGTACATTAATATTAACTTGTACATTCCGAAAGTGTATATTAAATTTTAAAACGATAAAATAAAAAAACAGGTTCAAAAATTCAAATAAAGGTGATAGATTTCGCCAAATTATCAGGTAATTTATAGCCTACATCATAAATAAGTCGATTTATGATAGACCTCATGAACCTCCTTATTAAACAAACATCAAGTGTTTAGTTTATTATTTATTCATAATTGGATTTAGTGTTATTTATAGAAGTAAAATCAAGAAAATCCGTAGTTATTCCGTTAGGTTTGTATTTAATTTTTTTTTGACATACCTCAATTTAATTTAATCTACGTATCATTATAACATTGTCACGTGTAAATAATACTTTGCAGAAACATAATTTCATTCTCAGGACTTCATAATTCTACAATGAAAAATCATCCATGTTATAGACAAGTTTTATCAATTGTATAATGTAAATAAAATTATACATGCAACACTTAATGTTTTACCTCGATAGACATTTATTGGTTACCAATGTAAATTGTATTTATTTTAGTGTACGAATATAAATATGCATATTAAATACATTTGAATTTTAATAAAAGAAACTTAAGTTATTTATCAGATATAAATACTCCAAGCCACGTGACGCGTGTCAGGGCTTTTTTAGAGCTGTATGCAACATTTTAATTAAATAACTCGTTTCATTCTGAATATTTCATATAAGCAATCATACAGAATTTAAATTTTCACATCAGTTGGCAGACAAAAGAGATAATACTGCAAACATACTGAATTATATTATTGGCTGATGCCTACCTAAGCACACACGTTTCACGATCAAACTCATTCTTGTCAATAATTCAATGAAGTTCCACACTACGAATTGTTCAGGTAAAATTATTCTTGATATATCTTGTCTATATATCTGAATGGTCCGGCTAGATATTTTACTTGTTAAAATAATGTTTGGCAATTTTTTGTTTACGATCAAAGTAAAAAAAATCAAATATAAAAGATTTTGTAAACGCAAGGCTTCTTGCCGAAATTCAAGTCAGTAAATTAGTCCTTTTTCAAAACGTGATGTGCTGGCAGAATGATTTATAGTAAGAAATGAAATTTTATAGCCTCCCGTTTAGTTAGTACTCAGCCAACAGTTTTTTGGTTGTTACTACTAGAGTTTTAACTATTAAGAACAATATTTATAATTCACTACACAACGTATATTTCTTTTATTTTAATCATTAAAATGAAGAAAAATGATAAATTGTATTGATTAAATCATAACTTTATATACAATGCCCGTACCAGAAAGTCTGTTCTGTATTGAAAGCCCTGCTAACAATGTAAACATGCACGTTGATGAATGCATGTACATAATGCATTTACGTATGAGTAGTTTTAATGTCCGTATAAACGTTAATGGCGTTTTTAATATCAGCACATACTAGTTACTATTGTAAAAACTGGTAATGCTTTGTCTTAACAAGTAAAGAAGCAAAGCTTACTTTGCTTCTTTACTTACATAATATGGTTTTGACAAACCTGATTTTTATTTTTCCCTTTTATATATGAAAACCTATTATGACTTGGTGTACAATATAATGTCAAAATATGTGTCACTTACCTGTACATTTTATATTGTTTAGTAGAATAAATTATTTAAATTTGTTTACTCAATGTAATTATTAGCATTTTCGCCATGATGTATTGTTCTCTATATAATGATTATCCTTAAACTGCTACATACGTTCATACTCCAAATAGTTTAATAACAGGTGAAGCGCTTCAGTGTTCTAAAACCTTTAGTAGAACTATTAGGGCGTGATTAGTCATGGTAAACAATCCAATTCTATCAAGTTAGTCATCAGCGTATTTAATATTATAACAAATAAATATATTTGTATTCAAGTTTCTAATTTATTGAAGCGTAAATGAATGTTTATTATAAACTTCAATATGCACTATTAATATAAGTGTCTTATGCTGTATAGTGTATTATATTAACATTCGTTTTTTGGTAGTAATAATTACCACATGTTTGATTATTTCCGCAAAATGTAGCGTTTGTGGGCGATTTCTGAAAGGAGTAATACATTTTTAATATACAAATATATGTGTATATATATAAATATATAAGTATATTTTCATAGGCGAAAGTAGACTAAATAGCTCATTTAATCTGTATTTGGATAAGAGTTTTTAACAATATATTTTTCAGAATACTAAGTTTATGTTTAGAATCAATAAATCATTTAATAACAATTTTTAAGTATTTAGTCTTGAATTCGTAATAATATGGTACTGCAATTGCGGGATATGTTTCTAAAATTAGAGAAAATATCCTCGGCTTCTTTTCCTGCTAGCTTATAAACTTAAATTGCGCAACGTGCTAATAATAAAGCCTAATATAGAGTTGACTATATATGTGCATGAAACTATTCGTCAATGATCACGAGTTGTTCCGTATCAGCTTCAATTACTGTCACGGAGCTGCAGATGAGGGTAAAACCTTAACATTTAGCCTAGGAGTGAAGAAGCTGTTCTAGTATTTACCGAGCGATGTCAAAGATTACTTTGTGGAATCCTGTAAATTATGCATTCAAGGTTCCCCTCTACAGAGGTTGATATCTGAAACTTTACGATCTTAATGGCAACTTCCGATCGACCACCAAAGGCCAGGCAGGTGCACTTTTTACAAAAATAGGATCTCTCAGTATTTACCAATCCAAGCAGCAGACACGGTCTAGACTGCTTGATTCGGTTTATATAGGGATAACCGCCGTACCTGCTAATTATAAAAAATTATAAGGAAAATAGTACGAAATAGCTTGAAATGGCTGATATTATTGGTTTTTACTGCACTAGAAATTAGTTTTATAGCAAATAATGACGTCTATTATTAACCAACTAATAATTTTAATTAAAAATAGATGATTATTAAAACGTTACAACAATTTAGGTTTGAGGAAATACGCCTTTTAAAGTAAGAACAACAATGAAGACATAAGTATATATAGTGTTGTCCATCTTGTATACATATCACTTGAAATACAATGTTTATTATAGTTATAAGTAGGACAGCAATGTCGACCCATAAAGTACCCATTCATACGTTACCATCTTGTATCATTAGTCTACATAAAGTCAGATTTAAAAGCATATAGATGTAATCGTTTGCCAAATACTTGTGGCAGTTGGAGAGCTGACAAAAAACATACGATAACTACTCATCCTTTACGACATTATCTTGGGTAATATCTCACTTCTTAAATGGAGATTCAATTATGAGTATTATATTTTATTCACACCTCACAGAAAGAAATTCTAAATGTTTACATTAGTTATCATTCTAAAGTACAGTCATTACAATATATGTTTATGCATTAAGACGAGCGGAAGATAGTGAAATTTCTGCAATCACAATCTTTCCCGAATGGCATCTTAAAAGGTTTAGTTTTTTGATTGAAGGGGGAGCATAACTTCATGAGAATGAAAAAATCAACTCTATCATGAAATACAAATCTATATAACAAAAATGTTACTCAATATATTATATATGAGGGAATTCTATAACTTGCGCAATCAAAAGGGTACGTTTAAATTTTATTATAAAAACCATTAATTCCAAATGATAATTATAATAAAACATCCATATATCTATAAGAACTGTTGTCCAAATACAACAGTTACGGTATGTAACGTTACATCTAAACTACTGACTGCTTTAGGCTCGATACCTAATGCTACAACTACTAATATAATTTATTTGCTTTGAAACAAAATCGATGTAACAATATTTTCCAACCATTAACTGAAAAACTTTAGATTTTTCCCATACTGCCTTCTCTTTATATCCGTATGGTTACTATTTGAAATTGTCACAATAAAACATTACCTATCATTTGTGACCGAGAAGTAAATTTAAGAATGTAAAAATGAAAATGTGTACTCTGCTAGTATTTTTAAATTATTGATAATGAAAGATTTTTCACGTTTACAGTGGTGATTTTGTAGCGTAACATATTATGTTAAATTGTATATAGAATATGCACAGAAATCAACGAAATACATTTTTAGTAGTATTAAATTATAGAAATCTTCTTTAGCCTCATGTTATGAAAACTCAATACAACGTTTCGGAGACTGTGATCTTAACTCATATTCAAGTATGAAATATATCTTAAGGCTAACGGGTTTAGGGAGAAATTGGGAGGGATGTAGAACTTCTATACATCCATGACCAATTTCATTGAGATCATATGCAGGTTGGAATATTGATTTATATCATATTCTCAGACAAAGAATTTTTTTGTAGTATTACCACACATCCTTTGCATTGTAAGTTTAGATAATGTATAATAAGTGTTAAAAGTTATATATTCGTCATTTTTTACAATATTTAAACGTTATCTTAAGAATTTACAATTATTATTACTATTTTTTATTTATTATTATTTTAACGTGTTAATTTCATACAACAGCTAAGTCACCATAATGGTTTTTTTGTGGATATGTGGAAAATAATTAAATACTTTTTATAAAAACTAAAATCTATAACTTTCTAAATGGTTTGTAATTATAACGACTTGGATTGTTGATATTAATACTCCAGAGTATTAATATTTATATCATCAATAATACATCCAAGACGATATAAAATACATTTTTATTAGTAAAGATCCTAGTGAATATTAAGTACAATGTATTAATACATTTCTTAACTATTAAATATTATCTGGTTTGTCTAAAATAAAAATTACAGTTCTAAATAAAAACAATGGATTTATTTTTAACTGGCAAATTAATAAGTTCAACGTTTCAGAATCACTCTATTTTCCACAAAGAATTGACAAACCTTTTAGTAAATTTAAAAATTCCTTTGGCAAGAAATAATAATAGTAATCAAATATATCAAAATAAAAGTCAGAGCTCTCTTCTAAAATAAAATAATAAAGTTTTAAAATAAAAATGAAATACCACTTTGAAATAATTAAAATAAAAATGTTCACTTCTAAGTTCACTCAAAATTGAAAATAAAAATTTCAACTTCTCTTTACACTATTTGAACCTTAACTTTCAAGTCTCTGCAATTCAGATTACAACTCTCTCTAACAATTATTAAAGTTCAATTAATTTCCAATCAATAATTCACAATAAAACAGTTCCAGTTAAATATTAATAAATTAATACTTCTCCAAATCTCAATTAAAGTTATTAACAAAGTACAATTTTAATTCACTTCTCCTGCAAGCATGAACAAAATGTAACTTGTATGATTCTATTATGCTCTATTGTTCTTCGAGAATAAGTTATTCAGATTGTTCTGTAGTTTCTATAAATTTAATTTTTTCCTATAAAAAAAGACAACAGAATTAATTTAATATCAAATCAGGTTGACTATTTCAATAAAACGTACAATAAATTTGGTGCTTACCTCAAAATCACTCGCGGAAAAATTTAAGAAATACGGCGCATTGCAATAAACTTTACTCACGAAAAAAACCAAAAGAAGGGCGAAAATTATGAGCGGGCGCTTAAATACTTCCCTTTCCAATCAACTTTGCAGGACATCCGTAGTGCTCTCTCATTTGTCCAGCTGTATCAAACCAGGAGAACAATACTCGCAACAAGACAAGTTCTAATCAATTCAAGGCAGTCAACCCGCCTTCCTAACAATTTAAAACTACCAGTACTAACTTGCCAAAGGATTACATGTTCGTTTTTACTCTGACATTTCACAATCTAATCTAAATTTAAGTCCCAATATTTCGATCCCAAAATTTTTATTTAATTTAAGTTTTAATAAAAAAAATAATCAATGTAGCTTTAAAAACGCTACAGTAATGTATCTCAGGATATTAAAAGTTTAATAACTAGAAAATGTCATTGGGTAATGCCAGAGCGAATATTTCAGTCGTATTCTGCAAATGACAGTAAACTGTCAACATTATAACACGTGTGCGAGTAAGTTCTACTATACCTAACCCAGTTTGCAGAAAACTGCGGCAGTAAACTCTGTGTCTGATTACTTCTAGCAATGATATTTTTTGAGGTTTTATTCTTGAAACAGTTTATACCAGGTCTGTGGTGTTCGGTTTCATATTACGCTTGATATTTGTATTTTCTGCAATAAACTGCAATTTTATTATATAAATAGAATTACAATATTTTCACAAAAGTTTGTATAATTTAGCTTTTAGTAAGTACATCGTTAACACAGATTCTGTTACAAAAACCACATATTGTTATTTATTTATAACATTTTTCTAACTGAATTTAACCACAAATCTAAATTGCTCACAACATTAGCTGTTCTTGAAGAAAAGAAAATCTAGCTAATGATTATGATAAAGAACGAGTGAAATATTGTCATACGGGGTTTATTTATTTACAAATTATTTTAATACGTAATAAATAAAGAATAAATGTTAGAAACCTAATATTAGAGACCACCATTATAAAATATTATTTTAAGGTATTAGAACATGATTATAAATTTCAATACTTGCCTCTGTACCATTTTTATACTACATATATTGAATTTATATGGAGCTAATATTTTATAAATTAAAACAACTTTTCGGAAATACTTGGTTTATTCCGAAATTTAAGTTCACCAAAAAGTTAACAAAGTTTACAAACTTTTGATTCAATTTTCTTCAAAATGTCACTCAATCGAACAAATCTAAATAAGAGTCTGATTAAAAGGTATTAAAATTAAAATTAAACTAAATTGTATACTTCTCCAAAAAAATGGTTTAAATTAACAAAACAAAATAAAAAGTTCTCTTCTCAAAATACTCAAAATTAATATAACACAAAACTTGATATTTACTTTATGACCAAAATTTAATTCACAATACTTCAAAAAATTGAATTAAATTTTCAGACTCCGAAAGATGGGAAATTTTAGAAATTTTTATTACAGTATTATAAATATAAAAGATATTAACTATACGCTGGTACGGGACTTACTACTTTGAATATTCGGAGGCAGATCGGAAAATAAAACGCACTAAAAATTTAAATACTTGAAATTGAATTTACACGCGATAAATAATTACTCTAAATCCCAACTATAGGGTTAGAGGAAGAAAACGTCAGCTTCGACCGGTACACACCTTCTCCTTGAAACTCCAAGACTCGACTGACTGCTTCTCTCTCTGCAGAGAGCTGGGTCGGAACGTATCACCGTCGCTCGATCAGCTGATTGACCGGTCTAACTGAACAAACAATGTCCACGCACCGCGTCTAGTTAACAAGAGACTACTTCCTACCGCGATTCAGCATAAATGAATTAGAACTATGGTACACCTCTCTGCTAACATCATGAAGATCTTGTTAATGTAAAATTAAAAAATAAAATTATTTAACCTTATTGCTAAATATACAATAGTCAAATTCCTTATTGTGCCCAATTTACTAAAGAAGCACAGCCTAGGGGTAAACATAAAGGTCATCAACCATTTCACTACAAACCTAATACAATAGGAACTTTGATCAAATTTTACGACCATTACAAAGGAGTATAAAAGGGATAAAAAGAACGTAATGAAATTGATATCAATTTAAAACTATAATTATGTTTCCATCCTGAGCAATACGTATATGAGTAATTAATTAGGCTGTCACGCTACAAAGATTAACAACAAAACCAAACACCAATTCAAGTATTCAAATGTTATGGAATAATAATTTGACAATAGCTCAAGTTATTACTACCAATGTCTTTGAATATCCCCTGAAATATGTTGTTTAATAATTTCGCTTTCTAACGATAAACATTGCTGACCTTTTAATTATAACCTAACACAAAACCTATTTTATTACATTGCAACTTTATCGGAGCATGACAAGAGTAATAGCTATGACAGTTTTTATTAGTGATTTTATTCCTCATAGAATTGCATTAATACATAAGTTACTTTAGTATCTGATTACTTATTCATAGTGTTCTATAAATGTGCAATAAACGTATTTATTATTTTATGGTTATCATAAATATAAAAGTAATGACATTTTTATGTTTAATCCTGCCGTTCCTACTTGGATAAATACAGTTTAGTACGTCCAAATATGTACTATTAATATTATACTCCCTATCTTAGCCTATATTCATAATACGAGCCTTCTTAAGTCCATAATGTCATAACAATGTTCAAAAATATCTTGTATTACAGTCATTACAACAAGAAATGATGCTTATTACTTTATGTCTAGTTGTAATATTGTATTAGTAATGTGTTATGTAAGCCATTTGTGGGGCACCAGTGTTTGGAAGTTTCATTATGCAAAGTGTGATTTAAAGTTTTATTAGAATAACTAGCTTTACAAACTATAATTGTGTCTCACCACGATATTTTATTTACAAAGATTACATAATTATATGCAGTGCCTAATAGCGAGGGGAGATGTTTTCTATTTTTAACGGGCATGCTGTTGAATGATACTTTCGATAATTTCAAACGTACGTTAATGTTTTCGTAATATTAATAACAAGTCTCCAGTTTTGTTACTTTTGATCCATCGTTTTCTTTTTTAGCATTCACAACTAGCCGTTGTCATAATCCAGTAGCATCTTTAAGTAGCTTTCATATAAAAAATAATACTTGTAATACTTGTTTTATATTTTGGAATAAAAAAAAAACATTAAAATGTTTAATGATTTTTCGTGCTATAATATTATTTTATTTAAGTGTACCATTTGACTGTCTACGAATTGATAAGTAGTGGTTTCACGAACATATTTAGTGTAAAACAGCTGATGACCAAAACAAATACGTATTGCTGAGACGGATATACCTATTCGTTATAATAATTAACTTATTATAGTTTAATAGGCAATACACCGATCATATAAAAAAGGCTTATTTCTCCATGATGAACTCATAATATTGTCTATATACAATAATCTTTATTATCGTATTTTTCAATAGTATATTGAAGAAAAAAATATTATAAAAACCTTTTGTTGAACATATATATTTCAAATATTATGTTTTGCTTCCGTTTATGATCTACATTAAATTTAAATTAAGCTTAAAAATGTAAATAAAACTAACATATAAGACTTGGTTTGATAAATGTGGTAAGATTAAATGCAGATGTGTAAGCTTCTAGAGGGCAGAGAGGACATCAATAATATACTCCAATATGCTCGTAAATACACGAATTGAGGTCTAGACAGGAAATGAGATTTAGCCGCATGTCTGTTGAAACGTATCATGTATAATATTCATATAATTTATAGTATGCTGCAAGTTCGTCTTTTACGTTAATAATCAAAGATGTCTAACATATTTTGTTGTAAATTTCCTTAGTTTACAATAATATTTGGTAAATTTAAAGTAAAATCCTTTCATTTTAGCATCAATTGAATAAAATAAATATCGCTCCTTTCTTTATAATATTTTTTCTTTAATTATCTTAATTTAAATATGCATTCACATGTGTAAATTTGTAAAGTGCTTAATCATATATTTACAGCTATTAACACTAGTACTCTAGGCTCTTCGTGTAACTCCATTTAGTATAAAAAGGTCGGTTAGAATTAGAGTAGTTCTCTTTGTATTAACATCTGTAAACAATCAGAATCGGATGGCTGTTTAAACAATGGGTTTTTTGTTTTGAAAATACGCTGCATAGTTTGGAAAACTGACGTAATATAGTATGGTAACATTATTTTTATCATTTTTTTAAATAAGTTTGTGTTTAGTAATTTCTTAGTCCTTATCATACAAATTTATCAATTTATATTATCTTAATATCACATCACTCACACATGGTATCATTTCAATCCTTGTTTGCCTTGGCAAAAAAAAATATATCTCACTTTATGTTTGTTGCACTATTTATATGAGTCTGCAATTGGAAACACTCTTGGTGTGGTTAATTTTTATCTACATTATAATTATAGAGAAGTATAATCTATTGTTGAATGTTAATGCTTTGTACATTACAGTTTTTCCTTATGCCAATTCCGTTCTACAATTTCTAGGAAGTGAATTTTTAGTATAATATGTGACCTATTCTTTTCATTAAGTAGGGTATTTTAGCAGTGTTTAGGTAGTATATTAACAGATTAAATGGTTTGAATTCCATCGTAGAAAAAAAGTTATATTAGCAGTAGACTAACAATAAAGCACTGTATTAATAATACAATTTTTAAATATTTAATTATGATGATGTATGAAGCATATTCAACAATTATTTCTTTGCTTGTAAAATATCTTCGTACAATTATTTGCTGTTCTTTGTTTGAAGGTTATTTTTGACGATGGAAGGATTGTGAAGGAAACAGGATTTTTCCGGACATTTGCCATCGTTAAGTGAAACAAGAAAACAGTAACACTACGTTTCGAGATCTGCAATCTGATCTCTTCTTCAGGTAAAGAACTAACCTAATACATAATTACAAACTAGGTTATAAAATAAACAAATCTTACTAAAGCGTTGTGTGGCACGCCTGAGTCAGGAATCACAACCTACATGTTGTATGGTCAACTTCACTAACACTAAAAGACATGCACTTAATAAAAAAAAAAACTATACAAAACTCCAATCATTAAACTAAACTACGGAATACAGGTCACAATATGTCTTCACTCGTCTACTAACCATTTACGACTGACCAGAGGGGGTAGCCAATGGTAATCGTGAACGGGCCGGCTAAAACAAGATGGCGGAAATACAAGGGAAGGGGAACAGGAATGGGCCCTTTCGTTATTATTTGGTTCATGCGAGATGAACTTCTTAAAACCATATTGTGACTCCGCATTGGTTTTTATTGCAAATATCCGATCCGTTTGATACTTTTTGGTATTCTCTTTAGTTCATTTTTTAGAATTGGCAACCAAAGCGGCCTAATCTCGACTGATGGTTGACTGATTGGTTGGTCTGCCAATTTAATGTATGTTGCCTCAATTAATTTCCTTTTGAAGAAATGTGGTTTCCCGATGTATTATGTGGGCTTCATCCCAATTCATATGATGGTCTTCGGACCAACAATGGTGTGCAATTTTTGACTTTTCTGTGAAACCCTTTCTCGTGTTTTCTTTGTGTTCTTTTATCCTTATGTTTAGTGGTCTTTTTGTCTCGCCTATGTATTCCCTATTGCAGCTACATTTTATACTGTAAACACAGTTTTTGGAATCCTGTGCCATTTTTTGGTTTTGTTTTTTACGAGACTTTGTCTAAGAGTGTTGTGTGTTTTAAACGCGGTTCTAATGTTGTACTTTCTACCTACTCTTCTAATTTTTCTCCGATAATCCCGGCACATAAGGGATTGACATAAACGCAAATTTATCACAATTCTGTTTTTCTGACTCAGGAATGATTCTTCTGGTTCGTTTGCACTTATTAATTACTAATTGAGGGTATCCATTGCTTCTGAGATCCGATTCAATTTTCTTAAATTCTTCTTTTAGTCCATCTTTATCTGAGCACAAGCTCTTTGCTCTATCAAACAACGAGTAGGCTACTCCTTCTTTGACAGATTTTTGATGGTTGGATTGATAATTTAAATATTTTCCTGTGTGTGTTATCTTTCGAAAAACAGTTGTCTTAAGGACATCCCTATCTCTTAATACACACACATCCAAAAAAGGGAAGCTTGTTTTGGACTTCCACTTCCATTGTGAGGCGGATGGAAGGAGAGAAATACTATTAATGTGATTCAAAAAATTATTTAATTCAATGTCTCCATGAGAAAAAATAACAAAGGTATCATCCACATACCTCCCACCAAATCTTCGGTTTGAACTGAGCTGAAGCCAAAGCTTTTCGCTCGAATTCCTCCATAAAGATATTGGCGAAAATAGGAGACAGTGGAGAACCCATTGCCATCCCCCTCAATCTTGACGGTAAATTTTACCCTCTAACTCAAAATAATTGCATTGAGTGCATAGTTCTAACAGTTTCCATAATTACTGGCACGGGAAGTTTAGTTCTATCCTTTAATGTTTGGTCTTCTTTGAGACGTGATTTAATAATTCCGAGAGTGTTCTGGAAACTGGTACATTTGTAAATAGACTTTCGACATCAAAAACTTACCAGTTTGTCAGTTTCATCAACTTTTAGGGATTTTGACTTCTCTACGAAATCCCTGGAATTTTTGATGAAAGAAGTCAGTTTTTTCCTACCAATGGTGTTAAGATGTCCAAGAGGACTTTAGACAATTCCCTGCAAGGTGAATCACGAGAAACTAATGATGGGCCGGAGAGGGATGTAGGTTTGTGGATTTTGGGAAGGCCATACATATGGGGGATTTTGGAGTGGTGAGGAGTTAATTTAGATCTAAATTTATCTGAAAAAAATTCTTTATGTTTTCTTAAGGTGTTTGCTTACTTTGCGTTCAAATGAATCAGTCGGGTCTTTATTTTAAACTGTATATTTGCCAGTATTTAAAGTTTCCGCAATCTTTTCTTTTATACGCTACTGAGTCAAGTACCACAGTAGCGTTGCCTTTGTCGGCAGGTAAGATTTTGACCGTGTCATCTTTCCCAAGGATCGACCTGGCCTTTTTCTCCTCTATTGTTAAATTGGGTTTTGTGGGAGGAATTTTTCTGAGTAAAAGGACTGGCCTCGCAGCGGAAGCGGTCACCCTGTTCCTCAGGTAACTGTGAAACAGCCGACTCAATTCCAGTTACGAAATCCAGTGCCTTTTACCGATTTTTGTGCCACAGAAAAGTTTAAACCCTTGGATAATACTGATATTTCCGCTTCATTCAGGATTTTCGAAGAGAGATTGATTACGTTTTTATTATTTGCATCCGTATTCACGTTGCCATCCTTAGGCAAATCACATTTTTTTAGGCCTAATTTTTTCCAGTTTGGAGATTTTCTTTTTCTTATCTGTTTCAGAACACTTTTATACATCTATTTTGGATGCTTTCGAGAATGTTGTTGAATTCTGTACCGATCAGTGTTTTTAATTCAGTTTTTTTTACACTCAATACTATTTTGGAGGAGGTATTTTTCACGATGATGATATGCAATTCTTTCTTTAAGTAAAGATTTAGAAGCAGAAGACAAAATTTTACTGGCTTTCCTACTATGAAAAGGAGTTTTTAGAGTTAACCCTATAGGCATAAGGTCTTCAACCTTACATTTATGCAAGAAAGTTAAATGATTAATGTGTTTAGTTAATTTAAGATGCAAGCTCTCAAGGTCTTTGATTTGTTTACTGGTTCCGGGTCCGTACCGAGAATCAATTCTTTGTTTGAAGGTTATTTTTGACGATGGAAGGATTGTGAAGGAAACAGGATTTTTTCCGGACATTTGCCATCGTTAAGTGAAACAAGAAAACAGTAACACTACGTTTCGAGATCTGCAATCTGATCTCTTCTTCAGGTAAAGAACTAACCTAATACATAATTACAAACTAGGTTAAAATAAACAAATCTTACTAAAAGCGTTGTGGCACGCCCTGAGTCAGGAATCACAACCTACATGTTGTATGTCAAACTTCACTAACACTAAAGACATGCACTTAATAAAAAAAAAAAAAAAAAAAAAAAAAAAAAGAAAAAAAAACATGTAGGTTGTGATTCCTGACTCAGGCGTGCCACAACGCTTTAGTAAGATTTGTTTATTTTAACCTAGTTTGTAATTATGTATTAGGTTAGTTCTTTACCTGAAGAAGAGATCAGATTGCAGATCTCGAAACGTAGTGTTACTGTTTTCTTGTTTCACTTAACGATGGCAAATGTCCGGAAAAATCCTGTTTCCTTCATTATTTGCTGACTAAGAAGTGTTATTCGTACAGGACTAAACATGTCGTAATATTATTTAATTGTTTACATTTATCTGATAATATAACTATAAAACACACTTTAATGCCAGTTGGGAAGAGCATTGTAGTAGTCTATAAATATACACCGGCCTAACTTTCACTCCAGTGTTAGAACCATGCTCAAAAATTAAAGTTATAAATTTTTCTAGTATATAATTATATAAAATTATCATAGTAGCCTAAAAATAGTTTAACTCGTAATAGGCCATGTTTAAAAAAATAAATAGTTAAAAATTTCTTATTTTATGTATTTTCTGCCCTCTCTCTACTGTTTATATAGAGCTACTTGAACATATATAGTTTATTTTATTATCTATACCTGCTTTTACCTATGTTTTCTATACAGCAAAAAACGTTTTCATTAGTAACTGCATAATTTTAGATAGTTGCGAAATTGTTATAAATAGTTCTTAGTGTATTGTCAGGTTTAATAACTACATTTCGTTAGCTAAGCCTATCATTCTTAGGGGAGGAAATATATTATATTCACTATATGCACAATATCATTAAAATGAAAAGACCTGTGTAAAATTTTGCTTACAGTTTTATTTTTAAAATTATGTGAATTAATTATGTGGCAATATGTCTCAATAAAATAATTCAATGAACAAAAATGCAATGGTATCATGTAGCAGTATATCTCAACGAAGATAACCTGCAGACTAAATATGGAATAAAACTTAACCCTTAAAGCGCCAAACAGATTCAGCTAAACTCTGGATTAGCGCTCATTTATTATAAAAAATTAAAATTAGATTTTCTCAACGCTAATTTTTAATTTCTTTTTTTAGGTAACAAAATAAAACAGAAACTGCAAAAAAATATCTTTTATCATATTTATTGCCCAAAATACACATGATTTACTATGTAGCGTTCCAGCTCCTTTATAAATTTTACCCAATGCTTACTGTTTCCTTTTATTATTATGTATATCAATGATGACATTGCGTGCTTATATGTACTAGAATAGAACTAGAAAATAAGTATATTACATATTTAATACAAAGTTTATAATAAAAAATTAAATTTACATGCCAAAAATTTGAAAAACCAAATATTTTCCAAATTCTTAGTCCTCTAACGGGTGTTATTTTTATTATAATTACAAAATGGTTTTCAGATGTTTATAGAAGTAAATAAAATATTGTAACACTTATTGGAGTAAAAACAAGCCTAAATAAAAAAAATAAACATAAATGTAGAATTTCGGAACAAGAGCTAAAAATACATAATTATATAAATATAAGGAGTGAAAATATTTCTACGAGGAAAAAAGACTTTTATCGCCATTCAAGAAACTGTTTATTTCAAAAGTTTATAAATATATAACTTTCATAAAAAGATGATCATATAACACATAAAACTACACAGTAGTTTACCGATCAACTATTCGCACTGCTTCAACAGGATATGAAGAAGAACACAAGAGCTGCCCGGCGCGCGGCGAGGCAGTGACGTACGCATAAATGCGCTTGCGGCGTTGAGCAATACTACCAAACTGCCAGCTGTTCAACAAAAACCGGTTCAGTATCGATCGTTAAACACAAAGATTGTCACGTGATGTGGCACAGCCCCCGCTACACTACTGTAACATACACCCCTCACAGTCTAGCGGACAAACTCTGAACTAACAGTGCAAAATAGTAAAAACAAGTATATTGCGCGTCTACGCGCTTACGGGCGTTCAGAGCAAAGTCGATCCTCGCGCGCATATGCGCTTACGGCGCTTTAAGGGTTAAAATCTGTATAGACAAGATTACGTTCAATAATGGTACATATCCAGCCATGAAATTTTAAAGAGTGTAATTTTGTTATGTCACTTTTTGTTATGTTGACATTCAGAGAAAAAAGAAAACATTTGTTTTCTCTATCGTATGTGTCTGTTTATTTGATCTCAGGAAATCTCCAGTATAAAATTAGGCATAGTCTTGAAACTCGGCAAACTCGATCAGCAAAGCTTGTTACGGGTCAAATGGTGTTAATTGATACATTCTATACTACAGCATTTAGTATATTTTAGAAAGGAATTAATTTAATGTCAAAAAAGGTCTGCACGTCAAACCTGTTGAAATAAATAAAATACTTTCTGTGACAGTTGACTTTGCTACCACAGCTGTCAATAAATCTGTGATTAACTTTACTTTCAAATTATTTTTCCGCTGTCATGTAACTCTTGAGAATTATAGATTGTCTATCAATCCTTTTGACCATTTAAAAATTATTGCTTGGTAACTTAATCTGATATTTACAATTTAGCTAAGAGAAATAAATCATTTAAATATTTCTTTAGTTAATTTATTATTTCCAAAATATTAAAATAGAAGAATATTTGAAAAAATAAAATAAAATACAAACAGATGTCAGGATCGTGAAATGCCCTGAATGGGTTAAAATATATTTTTTCGTTATAAACCAATGAAACATGATTGTCCATAATACAAAAAAGTTAATGAATTCGTATAAATGACTTTTATAACCATTCACTGAAATACTTTGTGTTATATAACAACAAAGATTTCTCTGTGAATTTTGATTTGCCATTAAATTTTTAAAAGGTGAAATCTTAAATAATAATAGGTTATATGTTTAATAGTACAAAAAAACCTTAAAGAATGGATAGTAAATATTAAATTATTTATTTCTCGGAAAATTCGAATAGAACTTTATTTAAAAAAGTATACATCTGTATATTACATTTCATGCCATAACACGTCAAAATGTTATTCTGTTTCGGAAACAAATTAGTACAACGTCGTCTAGTACAAAAAATAAATTATTTTAAACCCCTGATCGAAAAGAAGCATATGCTCTTATATTTTACATACGACAATTTGGCCTCTGCTGTGTAAAACATACTAATCATTCTGTACAACGTAATCAATATTTAAAATAATCAAATTCATTGAATCTTCGTTTTATTAAGGATTTGAATTTTATTTACTAAGGACTGTTTAAATTTTTAAATTTTGCATTGCTAACAAACAAAAATCTCAAACATTGTTCGTAATTTTAAGGATGAGTACATTTTATATACCTTATGAGTACACAATTACTATCAAATATAGATGGTGAACGAAAATTCAGAAATATTTCATACGCCATATGGTATTCAGGTGGGAACAACAATATGCTAAAATACTTAGAGACGGCGTGCACGTGTCGAACAATAGACACTTAACACAATAGGTTGTAACAGCTGTTATCTAACTTATGAATATTACTTCATTGTCGAAGAGCAATTTTCAAAGTGTTATCTCCTTCTTTATCTTCTATAAAGGCCAATATATTTCGTTTCCTCAGCACATGTTCTCTTATGTTTAACGATATTTATGAGATAAATTACTGCGGTAAACAACAAGTAATAACAAAGCTCTTAACTTTTTAATTCACATTGAACTATCTGTCTAAAACATGTGAAATTGGTTTCATAAATATTTTCAATAAATAACAAATTTTGTTATTTATATATGCATTAAATATCTCATAATACTCGTAGATGAGCATCAGCGACAACTGTCTGTTTGTCAGCACACTATTTCAAAAATAAACTTTTCTGTAGACTTTTATTTATTGACGAAGCTTCAATATGCAACGAGCTCGATGCCGTTCCATGTCACTCCACGGGACTTGGCTAGGGTTATATTTGCCCAATACATTTTCATATTGTGAAAAATAAATATTACATTAGTAGTATACCTTTACTGTTATTAACAAATATCGAGGTGTTTGTGTAAGTGTGTGAGTGTGTGTGTGTGTGTTTTGTACACAAAAACTAAACTGAATGTTCTCAAACTGTACATCGATATACTTAAGCTTTGGGATTACCATTATTTCCACATCCCTCCGGGCTACACCTTACTGGTTTCTGAAGTTGCTAAACGTCTTATTTTGGTCTCTAAGATTGTATTACAGCAAATATTATGAATTAAAAGAGACTGATAAATGTCATCAACGGTTCCTTTTAAACACAGTATTCACAAACATTTTTTTCATTAACTTAACCATTCTTCACAATTAATTTGAATGTGTTTATAGTCTTACAAAATCTTAAAGTAAACTTAATAGTAACAACACTTTTTACTTCACACTCTTCTGCAACCTTTATTGAACGCGGGCTGAAAAAATATCTAAATATGAAAATAAATTAAATTGTACATGTACCATTTAGCAAAATATCTTGTGGCTAATCGGTACCTTAATAATATAAAAGTCAAAACTACCAACTACCTTTTATTATAAGCTTAATGACGTATTTTTAAGTTATGCAATATATTATATTACCAAATAAAGTTGCATTTCCCACAAGTAGGCTTCTCAGATATAGCATTTAAATGTTGCAGGTTTTTTTATATATTTTAAGATACGAAATGTTACGCAGTTGTTAAACATATATTGATACAAGATTCTGAACATCCTGAATTCTGAATCTTTTGAACGTGTTATTAAGTTGTAAAAGTTGTATAAATAATATACAATGCTACGAGTGAATCTGTTACATAGTAATATTGTGCAAAATAATTGTGAAATAAATATGAGGTTTATTTATAAATATCTAGGAATTTATATTTAAATTTAAAAGCTAAATTCAAAATTGATTACATCTCTCATGACAATTTGGCTCCGTGCTATGTTTAAAATTGCCCTGAAGATGATATTCTTATTCGGCAAGCTCGTAACTCTAACATAAATACGGAAATTTCAGCTGCCTAGTGTCTGCTAAAATTAAGAAATAAATTTTTCTGGTTTAATCAGTATAAATTAATAACTTCAAAAATAAAAATAACTCAATAATAAAATAAATTTTTTAAACCCCTACACAATACGATTACTAAGGTTTACAAGGGAATCTACTAGAATCAGTTGTTTACCGATTGGTTATTTGTACATACAACCTTTAAAATACACAAGAAAGAGCAGTGATGGTTTATGCCTATTACTTTGAACCCCCACCTAAATAAATGATAAACCAAATTTACTCAAGTCTCTTAACCTTAAACAAATTATATTTAAATTATCATATTATATTTTAACGAATGAAACTAAAACAGCTAGATAACACATAAAAGACAATTATGCAAACTGAACATAATTCGTTACCCGATCAACACTTCATATGCACCATTAACCTACCACTTAACCAATTTGTCATGGTTATGTGATGTTAAAATTCCAATTACACAGTTAATTTCAACAGTTCTTCGTAAATAAGTTTTGCATTTACATTTATCTACTCATTATCAGTTTTAATCAGCTTAGTGTTGAAATTAGGGAAGTAATGGTTATATTCTTACTAATTAACATTTTTTATAAATCCTACAATAATTTATTTCCTCTAAAATACATCCTAATCCACTAAAACAGTTCATGTTTAAGTTTAAAGGACAGGTTTTGAGACCCTGAAGACGGATAGTTAAATACTTGTTTATATGTATCCGTGAAATAACTCCAAAATCTCTGTAGAGATACCATAACATTTAATAGAATAACTACAATTATGTTGATAAAGATGAAAAGGTTTAGTCTAATTTTGAGGTATTATGGCGTAAGCTATTACGTTAACACACTTACGATTTAACAAATCATAGTTCTATACGTAGTTTATAAATAAACATATATTATATTAACTTAACTAGTGACTTTATCTTAGGATTATGACGTATATTAGTACTTCTGGTTCGACTAATTATATTTCTGACTCTAAGGTTATGTTTTCGTTTTTGAATAGATCAAAAAATATGCCAAAAATGTATATATTTAGTCATTTAAAATCTATTTCAAGTCCAATATATTTCTAGTTCCACAGTTGAGTAGCTTGATCTGTTGCCCTAAAAGGAGAATATGTATAAATCCGCATGTCTAAGGAGCCTACTTCAGACCAAAACAACAAAGTTATAACAGTCTTTGAATCTGAATAATATATTATATATATATATATATATATATATATATATATATATATATATATATATATATACATATATATATATATACATATATATATATATATATATATATATATATATATATATATATATATATATATATATATATATATATATATATATATATATATGTGTGTGTGTGTGTGTGTGTGTGTGTGTGTGTGTGTGTGTGTTCTTGGCTTTTACATACACATTTTATGTTATGCATGCTTAATATTTCATTGATGTACATGATTAATGTTTTTACCGAAAAAATAATGAAATTATTATTTAATAATCTCTGTGCACGGTTTTGTTGTTATAAAATTTTGCAATAAACATGCTTGTAAAGACCATAAATATACAAAGATTTAGAAGGTTAGATAGGTTATTTAATTATTTAAAATTAAGCTATTATATTATAATGTTCACACAAGGGTTGTTTCATTCATACAATTTCAATCTATACGGCTATTACTATTAATAACATGTGTTTGCTGCACTTCAGAGGGTTTTAGAAGTCCTGAGACCGAACATATAAATATTAGTGTACCTCTAGAACACAAGATAAACCTATCAACCAAATACAATGTGATCGTTTTTCATTTGTGTTTTTGACTCAGTAAGCCAATTGGTAACGGAGGAGCTATAGAGAATTCTTCCAATGAAGTGGTACTCCTCAAATTTGGAGAGCCTTTTTATTTATAGTTCTACATGATATCTTTTTGAAAACGCATATCATGTTGTGAGTGATTTTGATATTTTAGATTACTCTTATAACTTTATTATTTTAGTAAATTAGTTGTCATCACGGCCGACAATGACAATATTGCTAGTGAGGATAATCAAGCGCTGATTGACACAGACTCTAGTGGCGACAGTACAGTGACACTGATGACGTCATAGCTGATCCAGCATGGGCAAAATTTAACAATGGCCTGCGCAATGTTCCATTTACTGGAACCATTGATTTATTTTTAGGCATATTAGTAAATAATAACCCGATTGACTGGTTTTATTGTTTGTTGGACGAAGTGGTTTTGGAGAGAATTTGACGTAAACTAATAATTACGCAGTGGAACTATTTTGTGCAACTAGCACCACTAAAAATCACCTGTTACCAAATGGAAAGAAATTGACGCTTCACAATTGAAGACATTTTTTATACTGGTTTTGCATATGGCCATGTCCACACACTCAATCTAAATCGTGTAAAAGATTATTGGAAAAATATGCAATTCAATTTACCGGCTTTTTTCTAGAATATATGAACCGTGATCGGTTCCTTATTATTCTACGATGTCTTTATTTTTCCTCTTTACACGAAAACATCCGGAAACCTCTCAGCTGCTTCGAAATAATGTTGTTGATGATAATTTCATCAATATAAGTCCAATAATTACTATCCATATAAAGAGTTGCTTCAGGTTGAAGCTATGGTTTTTGGCGAGGAAGGTTGTTGTTTGACTAATACATAAAGGGAAACCGCTATAAATTTAGGATCAAGAGTCACTCGCTTACTGAAGGTTTTGGCTTTGCTTTGAGATTTGTAATCTACTTAGGCAAAGATGGTGAACTTTCCAGGAAAGGGCACATTTCTAAGGTCGTGATGAGCCTCCTGAGAGGATAATAGGGGAAAGGCTATGCAGTCTTCATGGACAACTTCTACAACAGTTTTACTTTGGCCTCTCAGTTGTTATCAGAAAAAAACGTACTGCACTGCGACTTTGAGAGCAGAAAGGAAGCTCAACCTTGATGAAGTGAAAAGAAAAGTTCTGAAGAAAGGATAAACGACAACACGATACGCGAAAGGTGTCATCATCAGAAAGTGGAAGAACAAGATGACCGTTATGTATTTGTCTATCCATCAACAAAATGGGAAAGTAGGTTTAGAACCCCTTGTCTAAAGTGCAAAATAATGGCCATAAGAAGGGTATTTATATATTGGACAAAATGCTTCCATACTATCCGTGTGAAGAAAAACTATAAGTTGGTTTAAGAGAAGTTTTATATAAGTAAGCTTCATTTAAAAGGGACTTCGATGCTAGAATTAATGGAAAACTTAGCTAAACAGTTTGAAAACAGTATAACATTGTTATAATAATTTATTAGTATTATTATTAATATTGCCATCGAGTTTATTAACGAAATTCTAAACCAGTTGGAAAATAATTAGAGAAGGCTATACTATAAAAATATACATGGTACTTATATAACGTTTCC
The DNA here is from genome assembly GCF_021130785.1 of Homalodisca vitripennis. Lineage (NCBI taxonomy): Eukaryota > Metazoa > Arthropoda > Insecta > Hemiptera > Cicadellidae > Homalodisca > Homalodisca vitripennis. The sequence goes on from NW_025776378.1 coordinate 188,126, forward strand.
GATAGAGGAAGTGTGGTATATTTTTTGCATACTTTTCACTAAAATGGGTTATTTAATTCCCTTAAATCTCAGCTTTTTGAGAAATGCAAGCAATTTTGACTTGTTTTTTGCACATTATGAAGGAAATTTACCTTAATTAGCTGGAATAATGTAATCGATCATTATGATTTTGAAATTTATAGTTGTCTTAAACTATTAGACGATAGATAGATCGGCTATTCGAAAATTAATTATATTTGCATAAATTATCTTCATCCCGGACGACGGCATTATTATGCTGAAACATGTAACTGGGCTTCAAGAACCTATCTTTAGATGCTTCGTTCAGGTCAAAGACAAACAATATTTTGATAGTAACTACCTATAGCATTTAATAATATGAAGTGAATAAAGGTTGGCGTAGCTCCGTTTAGCACTAATTACAACAAGATATTTACACCAAAGTTTGCAATAAAATTCGAATAAAGTCCGCTAAATATTATTAAGAAATATAAAGTTTTGCAGATAAATTGGAGAAGTAAACCTCTTATGCGTATTTATTATAATGCAGTTTATCAACAATGTAACTAGTTCTGAATGTTGACAGTACATTTAATTGGATTTGGAACGAAATTAAAGTATATAGAGAATTAAAAACTCCACGTCTAGAGTGAAACTTTCATCTGTTGACAACTTATCCATAACAGGCTAACTAAAGTGCAGAGCTTTAAGTATTTTATTTGCTATATTCAAGACGTTGAGTTAAATATTTTGTACAACTTAAGCTGCATGGTTATGTATTATTGATAAGTAGTGTCTTGGGGACAATTTCATTACACAAACACAAGTAAAAAATACTCCTGTTGTCTCGCTTTAAAATATAAAACACAGTAAAAAAAAACTGTAGCTCTTTGTAACATTAGTTTATAATCAATCGAAAATTAAGCTTTCTCAAACCAATGGGATGGTCCATCTGGTGAGGTAATAGATTTTAAAATGACATAGCTCGAGGCAGTGTTAATATGTCATGTAGTTTAATTACTTAAATCGTAAAAATAAGGACAGTTTCTTTTACTAGTTTTGTGCATCTTAAATTAGTTATGGGTGTGTGAAGCAATTAAACTTTCATAATGACACTAGGGCTTAAACCCTTAAACCCTCCTGAAGATGGGTTTACTCAATATAACAATGTATTTAAGAGAGAGAACACCCGTGGTGATTAAAGAATCTGAAGCCTGTTAGTTTAAACTAAATTTTGCACATAATAACATTTAACGGAATATTCATTTTTGAACAAAACTTATATATAATATATATATATATATATATATATATATATATATATATATATATATATATATATAAATATATATATATATTATATATAAGTTTATATATAATATATATATAATATATATATAATATATATATATGTCAATTTGTGTGAAATTTTGTTTATTTATCTTAGAATAATAATTATATTAGTTAGTATACTAGAATAATACTGCTTTATATATGCTATTAAGGAACATTCAGTTTTCATTATACTACAAATGCAACTAACATTTATTTGACGATTTTCCTTATAGCTTTTTAATACTATTACTAGATCGCAAAATTGATCATTCTAAAAGCGTTGTACCAAATATGTTTATTTTACTTTCGTGATTAAGTTTCATATAATCGGTTTCGTTTTACTGTACTGGCACGTCGTGCTTTGAGACGTTTTTAAAACATCATATTTCTAAATTTAGACCCTTACAACAACTCTTTACCTTAATCGCTTTGATATTCTGTGATAATCCAGGGTATGTAGACTTGGTGCCTTCTGATGCAAAACGATGCAAAGAAATCGTTGAGATTTTTTAAATCTCTCCAGGTTTGTATTCCAGATCCTAGGATTCTAGTGTGTAAGAAAGTCTGATTTCAGCACTCCTCTGAGCATAAGGTGTAGATTTTCAATTATCAACCCTTTACACAAAAGCTTTACTACGTGTCAATTGTTAAAAAAGAAGAATAGATATACGTAAACAATACCAGTTCATCATTACTTTTTTTTATTTCATAAATCAATAAAATTCTCAAAAACCTATTTGCAAAATAATTAAATACATTAGATTGGTAGGCAACAAGATAAATCAAAGAGCCAAGAGCCCGAATTGTCAATTACTATTTTGTAGTGTTAAACAATTTATAATTGTACCCCATTAATTCCCTACGGCACTCATTATTTGTGATAGTGCTATAGAATAGCCACTTTAAACCCGAGTACGTGGGAAAGAGCTGTAGTTACCCTGATTACATGTAACGTAAAATAATTGCTATTTGACGTCTTTTATGATGACCTGGATATAAAAACTCATATTATATTCCAGCAATTACTTGCAGAATTGAAATAGACGTTTAAAATATTGTAAATATTAAACTTTTAGTAAGGAATTAGAATACAGGTAAAACATTATTATTTATTTTTTATATTATAATACTCTTAAATAAAATTAAAATATTTTTTTTATATTAAAGCTTTAGTAATATTTAAATTCAATTAAATATCAACCCTTAATACTAATGTATTTATTTTAATTTTCGTTGCGTAAAACATTGTGTGCCTGCAACAGCTTGTTTGAGTTTTACCAATTATGTAACAATACTTCACGATTGTACAATTCCGTGATGAAAAGGAAGGTTATTAAAATGGCACACGTATCATCGTTTTGCTGTAGAGCTCTATCAGCTTTCTGCGAAGCATCCTATCTCAAAGTAGTATACGTAAATAGGCAATAATATTCTATGAATCGGCCCCTGATGTTGTATCTGTAAGGGCTATATAAAAATTTAACAAGATGGAAAAAATTGAGATTTATTTTCGCAGTAGTACTTTCGTATTAACACACCATATATTTTATAAATAATTCAATCAAAATAAAGAGAACTGTCTAAATGTTTTAAATCTTATTTATTCAGCAAGAGCCAAACTAAACAAATTAGTTGCCTCAGGATGCAAGAATATCTTGCAGCCAGTTTAATAAGGTTGAATATTACATGAGAGTTGATATAACCAGGATTAAGTGTGAGATTACCCTGGCAAGATTAAGTGGACCCCCAGCTGACACAGTCTAGATAGCTAGATAACAAGTTCGTCCCAGTTTCTTTGTACAAGTACCTTGATAAGTCTGGGTGCGTAGAATATTAACTTTCCATTCAATTCTTTACTTCAGAGAAAAGAATATTATGTTAAATTTGTGTTTCTAATTCTAATATTTTGGGAATAGGTTTACAAAAAAATTATAAAAAGCCATAGTATAATTAGTTATTAAAAATGCTTTCTTTTTATAAAAAAAAGAGAAACTATTATAATATAGTAAATTTCTGCAAACGATTTCGTAACATACATATCTTGTTATTTTTTGGCCTGATATACATTATAAAAATATAATATTAAACGAACAGGGAAAAGATAGATATTTAGTTATATATGTCATAATTAATGTACTTGGTGTATGATAATGACAATTTGTGTTGGATAAAACGTTACCCTAGGCAAGTCAAACGTTATAATAGTCTAATAAACTTATATATATATATATATATATATATATATATATATATATGTATATATATATATTACAATGTATTTTGAATCTTAGATTTTATACTTTTTAAACTCCACAATATATCACTAGCACCTGTATATAAATACGGATGAAATTTTCCTACTTTAAAAAATAAGCAAATCAAATTTATGTTATGTAAATAAGGAAAAAATAATTCTTCAGTAAAATAAACTCTAAAGTACAGTCTGGTGATAATGGGGACTTTAATTCAGTTCTTTACAACAATCAAACAAGTCGGTGTTTTTTTAAGCGGTTCAGTAACTGTTTATTTTCCTGCCTAATGAGCTAATGAAACCCGTAATGATATATCTGCCTTTGTTGTTGAACGGCCAGGAAAGGCGATGGCGTAACAAGCAAATTTTGTGTCCAACACTTTTTTAAGTGTATATTTAATAAGATGTTTTATAACTCTATAGAAGCGGGCTATACTGGACCAGATTGAGTAGGACTATGCAAAAAGAGATGATCAGGGTATTTCTTAATATAATATTTAATTCAGTTTCTCATGTGACAGAAACTCATGTAAGTAATAAATAGGTACACCTAAGATTTAAATCTTTTTGTAATTGTTATTCCGTAATATGAATTAAAAAAAAATGTTATGTCTTTTATAAATGTATTGAAATATTAGTCCAATAAATCTAGAATAATACATATGTTGAGGACCAATTAATTTAAATGTGTTAAAACGTATAGTTAAAATCATAACCTAACAAGGTATGTAGTATCATATGTGGTATAATAATATAATGAAGGATCTGAATGGTATTCCGGAAATGTTAGTCTTTAGCTAACAATATTGTATTTTTAATTTTACACGGTTGGTTAATTTAACGAATTAAAGTATAACAAAATTGCACTGTATCCTGTAATTCACATTTCGTTGTATCATATTGTACAGTGACTAAATATTTTACTCTTAGTTATAAATTTATTTTACACGACGCAAGTGTTTTTACTTTCAACGTTATTACATAGTGTTGTTAGCTGGTAACAATGTTATTTATTTCTACTACAGTATTTATGTTTGTTTCTAATTCACTTAAAATGCAATATTATCCTACATACAGATCTACCTCTCTGATTAACAACTTACTTTAAGAAAAGAAAATTTACAAAATTTACAAAAAAACTGGTTTAATACAACTGAGGAAACATATCGTCGCTTTTAGCCCTGATAGCAAGTTTGTGTAATTTAAAATATGACAGCATATTTAAAATTAATATGTGTAGAATATTAAGATCACATCTCATTGAGATATAATTTTCTAACCATGGTAAGGCGGGTTTTTTGATAAATAATTTTAAAATTCTGTATACATAAAACTTTAGTTAATTTATTCTACTAATGAGTTATATATTAGGAACAAGTCAATTTTAAAATGGGTCTGAAAAAAGGGGTGGAAGTACATACGCGAAACAATGGCAGGTTACACAATAGCAGTAACAGCTGTTATCTATGCACCAATTTCGCTCCATTGTCAGAGGCTATTGTTGTGTATTGTTGCTAAACCTTCTTATATGGCACAGGAATATGAAGGAAATATTAATTGCAATAGAATTGTCTGTAGAGTCATGTTTACACAACTAAACTTCAATGTATGTACTATTTAATATGACGTTTTACAACTGAATTTAGTATCTAAACTAGTTAGACATGTTCCAGTAAAATAATTTATATTATTATAAAAGTTAAAGTAAAATATTTGCAATTAGTAATTAATCTGGCATCTTTCCTCTTATGTTTGTGAGTTCGTACACCTGTATCTTTTGCGTTTTCTTCAGAATCAGGAATAAATGTTGAGCTTATTACGCCTTTATTTTTAGACCTTGACACACACACACACAAACACAAAAATGAAACTTTTTCCTATATTTTAAATAGGTCAAGTCGCGTAAACAGTGAGAAAAGCTAAAATTTAAAATGTCGTAGAGTGATATGCTTCAGTAAGGTTTTACCAACAATAGCAGGGACTACTTTAGGTTTCCAGGAGATCAATGTTTGTACTAGTAACGTACAGATAACCAATTGCATTGTATATTTTTAAAGTAGAATCATCTTTCACACAATCATTATTATACGAAAGACAAGTCAGTTTACGCGTACTTTATTATTAACAAAAGAAAAAGACTATATGGTTTGCGTTTTAGCGTAAAATTTCTATGTTATAACGCAAAACATTTATAAAAAAAGTATTAGTATTTAGGAGGAACTTATGTAACAGAATAATATTTGTTTCAATGTCATCTTAAAGCACTCAAAACTTTTAATACGAGCCAAAGTTCACAGAGAGTTTCAAGCTACGCTTATTTATATTTCACTATTATGTTTCATTATTGCAATTGGTATAAAAGGACATATAGAGTTGAAAACTAATTGTTTTTTTTTTCACAATGAATCATGCATTTCACTCATAAAAGCAGGAATATATTCACATGGTATAAATTAAAATCTGAAGAGTGAAGTTATCTGTAATGTGTAGGACGATAGGATTATCTGAAATCAACCAACCTAATACATTTTCGTGATTGAATCTCTATAGAAATGTGTATCATCATCTCGCATGTAACTCTGGTCACAGTATCTTTCAATAACTTTGTATTCACATTACGATTCCTGCACTTCATTTTGTGCTTTTAAGATGGAGTGTACATTAAAATTATGTATGCAAGTGTTTTTCTACGTTTTCTTTATTGCATTTTCTTTTGACATGTTTCTACGGATATATAAGTTCATAGACATATTTTCATATAACGTAAGTCACTTTCTCACAGTAAATTATTTTTAATACATAAATACATATGGAGTATTACTTATATTTACTACGAACGTAAATCAAGAGATAAAATTGAAGAATCATAATCTTCTACCTGACCACACAAAGGGACGTCCTACGACCCAAAGAATGTCTGAATCCCACTACGGTTGTTCCTTTGCTTTATCATCAACTGACACTTCCACGATTTTGTTCTCTGTATAATCTTCTTTGCTCGAATATTTTATCTTTATGAAAGCATTTCTTTATAAAACAATAGTCACCCAGTTATCGCAGGGTTAATTATGGTTAGATGCGAGTAAAAGTATATACTTTTGTATTGAGGTTCTTCCCAATACATTACACTTTACTGAATGATATGATAAAGATTTGCTTATAAAAATCTAAAACTAAAATGAATATTGGTAATATTACCACATTTAAATACTAGTTTTCAACTAATCCTTTTATACGAAAAGCTCTCGTATTAATTTTAAATGTTATGTTTCTGTTTTCATGGTTAAGATGAAAGAATAGTATTAATAAACTAATTAATATCATACACTTCGAATTTGTCATTAGCTAATATGAAGTATGTGTTTTAGTATCAGTTTATGAAAATGCTCTTCAACGAAGAGGAGTTTACCCTCCTCATTTAGATTTGACCATTTAAATGCCTAGAGCTTAACATTTTAAGACGTATAATTCTAAAATTCATTAAATTTATCACATGAATGAAAAATTCCTTTCACGTAAAATTGAATGGCAGGTGCAGATAAAGGACTCTTATCTTTGAACAATATGAAATCAATTTTTAGTCATACATGAAGTTAAGATAGTTATTAATTTGTATTATAATCTTTCGGCCAAATTTACAGATACATACATAGTACATTGTCTGTACTGAAAAGCTCATTTCAGTTAAAATTTGAACTTCTTTCCTTGTATTTCATATCTAATAAAAGAAATAGAGTAAATAATCCTATAGATATACATTATTGCCAAATCTCTTTCTTGCCCGTCAAACGTATTCTAAGTAATGTGTGGCTATACCTACTTAGATATACACACAAATACACAGGGAAAAGACCCTTTTAAACTGTCTCTAATTACTAATAATATTTACGATTAATATAATAAGCAACTCACATTTTGAGGACTACCCGGCTTACTGCATTTTTTTGCAACCACGTTATTAGCTTTTCGAAAGGATAAGTATCTTAATAACATAAACATATTTTCTTATTTCTGAAACCATATTATTATACTCGTGGTAGAGAAATGTCGTCAGCAGATTCTAAAAACAATAATTACCATTTTTTGAGGAGCCTGGAAGCTGGTAGTTTCTTAAAGACACTAAATGTGAGAGGATTAGAACAAAATCAAAAGTAATGTAAGGGTAATTTAAGTAGACAAAAGTTGTAAAAACAAGGTTTCTTATAGTTTAGGCTCCTACAACTCTTATTCAAATTATGAAAGTTTATGAGATATGACCAATAAATTGTATCACGAATTGGTCACTCAAGATTTAGTTATAAATCATAATCTAAATTTAAAGTTAAAATTAAAATTTAATATAACTTTTACCTAATACTGTTATTTTCATGTATACAAGATATTACATCTTTTTAATTGAAAAAATATAAATTTTAAAATTATATTAATTTGTTTAAAAATATTTTGGCAAATTTTGTTTATATATCACATAATAAAATTTAAATTTCTATATCTTAAAGCAAATACAAATGTTGAAGCAAAAAAACACGAGTGAGAAAAGCCACTACACTTTGCTATAACATTTCCTTAAACATTTGAAATGATTTTGGCACTATAAGGTTTTCGAAACATTGTCGTCCTACAATTTAGACGTTTTATATTTAATAAAAGTTAAAGCACATACCAGGATCACAATTATTGAATGAAAAAGATTATTGACAGAATCAATGAAAGGTACTAAATGCCTTTTTATCTTTTATTTATTTTATTACCTATGGTTTCAAATTATATATATTATATATAAATTATATATATATATACATAAATTATAATTATATATAATGTTGTAAATGCATAGAGTGTAGGGGTACGCAACTTCACTTATCGCATGTCATGATTTGCTGAGGTAGTATTACAAATTTACAACTCTGTGGTACTCATTCAAGGGTCACTTTTCTCTACTTTTCCCGTGTTAACTTATGCCACTTTTTATTTAAAAGTATTAAAGATATCTAAAACTTCATATTATTTACCAAACGACAACTTAAGTAACAAAAGTAAAATATTAAATAACTTAATAATGTATTAAACATTATAAAATTATGTATTTCTTTGAAAATCATTAGATATTATTGTATAAAAGCCTTTTAGTTTTATTCAAAACATTCTTTTTCCATATAATGTACTTTCACTTGAACATTTCACTTTCCCAGTTTTTACCTTTTAATACATGCCATGATTATATGATGGGGTCTCCCCTTCTTGTATTTTATACAAATCTAAAATTGTCGTTTGATTTCTACAGCCTGTATTACTTTTTGTAGAGCTCATCTTGACATATTTCTTCCTTTGCGATTCGTCTCCGGTCTATCTTCTATGGAGCACTCACAAACTTTCCAAACTTTCCAAACAGATTGCTTTACTAACACAATTTGTACTCTCCGGTGTTATATCATTGAAGTAGGTGTAGCTTCATACTGTGTAAATCTTCTTCTTCAGATATATTATGGTACAAACGTCCAGGTAACTTTTTTGGTGTATATAATGCATTCTAAGTGATGTGGCATTAAAAACATTCAATATAAAGATTCTTTATTGTTGTTGACAATTTAAATTGCAGAAAAATCGTACAAAAATAAGTATAAATAAATAAAATATCTGAAATCTAAAGATTTGTATCAAATAATAACAATGGATTATGTAGTATTCTCTTAGAATTAGAATTCGTGTTAACTTATTCTTAAAAGGGTTTAAATTGGTGGTCTCTTTGAACGGAGCTTGATGCAGGATTGAAACGAATGTTTTATCTAAATAGGAAGTCCTATGTTTTCGAAGAGCCAAGGAATTATTTCCTGGGAGGTTATAAGTTGTTTGTTTTATTGGAGACCAGTCTTTATTTTTAAAGGTAATGACAACTATTTCAGAATGTAATACAAGGAAAAGTAAGTAAATGATTTTTTTTTAAACAAATTGACATAACTGAGATCGGCTGAGTCCAAAAATGACATGTATAACCATCTTTTGAAGAACAAATAGGGATTTAGTCTTGGAGGATTCATAACCCCAGACGATTAATTCATAATTTAAGTACGTGGAGAAGCAACCGTAATATGTTGTTATCAAGACTTCTTTACTTGCGAACGAGGCTAACCTGCGCAAGACTAACAGACTACTGCTAATCATTTTTGAAATTCTGTGGATATGCTTGTGGAAAGATAAGTTAGACTCGATGTGAAGAGCAAGGGAATCCGTAGAAGAACTAGAGCAAACACAAGAACAAGGCGAAAATATCCTATAAATATATCAGACTGGTTTGAATTATTTTCAGAAGATTTTAGAAAAGAATCAATGAACTTGGTCTTTTTTCATTTACTTGAAAACCAATTTTCTCAAGCCATTAAAGTATAGAAATGCCTTTAGTGAAAATTTCAGTCTCCACAAGGTATCTCACACAATTAGAAATACAGAAAGTCGTGTCGTTTGCAAAACGACAAAATTCACCCCGATTTACTGCTCAGGAAAATCATCCATAAACAGAAGTAAAAGTATCGGACTCAGGACGGAATTCTGAGATACCCTCGCTAGCTTATGTTGCAGTTCACTAGAACAGCTACAACCTGCTTACGATTAAGAATTAAGTACGATACCAAATCAAAAGCCTAACCTCTAATACCAACGCGGCAGATCGAGAAACAGATTATGCGGAAAACTAGTTGCCTTGTACTAGTATATAATTAAAGGTGGGCAGCAACAAAACTTTTGAAGCACAATGAACACTACTCTGAAAAGGCTTACGCAGCTGCTAAAATATTTTTAGTTGGTTTTTCACATTACTCCTGTACGTTGAAAAGTAAACCATATATTGATCTAAAGAGAAGATTTTGGTTTCATATTTATTACAAAAGTGAAGTGGCCTTCTTTAGGCTAAATGCTTTTTCTTAACCAACGGAGTGGCATCACAGGATTCGATGTTACGTATATGGGAAAGATGCTTCATGATATATTTCAAGGCTCTTGGTTGCTTCATACTCAAGTTACCATGCGGATAGACATTAAGACATGATATTTTAGGTCCCTTGAATTATAATAGTAAATTAAGCTATGGTAATAATTATTATTACTTTCCTCATAAAATAGGATGGAAAAGAGTAAAGATAAAATAGCATCATAATTAGTTGTAATAGCTGAACCTAATACTGTGTCCAGGAGAAATAAAGTTAATCCAGCTTTGCAATTTTGCGCTGTCAAGTACGCTTTTTAACTATGATGTCCGATTACGGTTATTTTCCGATAAACGTATCGGGTTCGCATAAAAAGATTAATTGCACCATCTTTCAGATAAAATTTAGAGTTACAAAGCTGGCTGTTTACACTTAATTTACTAATAATGCAACGTTTCTAAGCACGTGCGTGAACGAAAAATTGATTCTTGTCTCGGTTAATAAATAATTTGACCGCGCCAATTTGCAATTCACCAACTAATTTAAGCTTTAGGAGCCCGAGGTCGAGGTGGACACCCCTCAAGGTGCAGAGACAGCCAGCTTTGATAGATGTTTTAGTTTAGAAAATATAATTTAATTCAATCTAATCGCCCCGGTTCTAAAACTAACGTGATGCTATTCATACAGCACTAAGGTGCACCACATTTATAAATGGTAATAACATCTTCTGAAAAAGGCACCATAGTATAATTCCCGTAAAAGTAACCAAATTAAGTCCTAAGAATTATTGGAAGGATCTCACCCATACAGCCACGGAGCCACCGGAACAACTGCGCTCGTCTTTTGAGCGACTCCCCCGACCTTTGATAACCGGCGTCTGTAGCGCCCTCTATCATGCAATACAACTATGCCTATCTGACCACCTGCTAACTAACTGTTGTGCCCTCGGCACATCCTCTCCCCCTTCCCTAAAGTTTTTTTTTATGTATATAATGTCTCCCAACACCAACATTGTACGTCACACATTGAGGCACGTCTTCCTAACCTAGCTTACTGGGGTAAATGGATTGCTATAGAATTTCTAGTTCCCCCATTTCCTCACCACCGACACCATACCTAATCTACTCACAATTAATTATTGTGAGTTTCTCGATAACCTTGGAACAAGGCATACATGCATCCCTGCCTTTATGCAAAATCTGTTTCCCCCCTTTGCACCCTACCACCGTATAGACAATCAGTCATAGGTTTGTCTCTTTGGAACCTCGTGTGAGTTTGTGTTATGTAAATGAAAACATCGAAAAGGATGAAATAAGGAGGAAGGTAATCTTTAAGCCTTCAACATTGAAAAAAATAGGTGTAGCATTTTTTTTTTTTTTTTTGATGATTATTATCCTATCCCTTATATTCAAGTCAATAAATATCTTAATAATTAGATCAATGTTGACTGTATTTATATATTTACTCTGGTTCTAACTTATCAGCTGGAAGATGTCACTCTATCTCAAATAGGAAAAGGTAGGATTTTAAAGGTTGGCAGTTTGTGAGTAATTATGTTGTTCCATTTTTTTTTTTTTTTTTTTTTTTTTTACTGTTCCAAATGAGACTCTGACCGGTCACACGATCAGTGGGTGCCACTAACCTATACTCGTAGGAGGGAAAGGGAGCGCCCTCCTCTCCCCCAAGCGGTCATCGTAAAAACAATTCCCAGTCACAAAATATTGATGGTGAGGAAACGTACTCCATTCCCTAAAGACGTGCCTGCTTAGAAATGAGAAGAAATTAAAAGACCCTACACCAAAAACAACTAATTAAAATTAACCTACTTACACTAACAAAGTGAATGTTAACATTCACGTTACAATTTCCCAAGTACTGTAGAAAAGGTTTTCCCATCTCCGCTCCATTTTGAAAACTCCTTACGTAGAGTTTGTGAAAAATCTGACTCGGTTTGAACGACACATGTCCGACTTATCGGCGATGCTCTATGACAACTCACCCACCTAACACTCTTTCATTATTGATCTATCATATTTGTATACAACTCTCATTTTATTTATATTTCTATATGAAATAATACAAGACAGATTCCATATCACAACATTCTACTTTCCTATCACTTCCGTAGTAAAATTCGATTCTGAACTAATATTAATGTGAATATTTGTTTGTGTAATGAATGTCAGTGTTATGAGGGTGCGCTAGGGATCTCCTCGTCCAACCATCTGTTTGAAATGTAAATAATAAAACAAAAATTATTTGGTAGCATATGCTCTTTACTTCACATAAAAAAGGATAGCCAGATTTGGATAACCCTCCCTCGTATATGTGTGTGTGTGTGTTTCCAACCATCTCTCAACGCAGTCAGCCTCAAAACGCAGAAGTGATCAAGGCTTCGCAAACCCAGATCTTAGTGACAACTGCGTCGAAAAAGCCTCCCGCATTGAGGACGATCTGTAGTAGATGTATATTTTCAAATGTAAGTGTATTCTTAATATATAGTATCACAAAGTCTCTCTTTGGCACCTTGAGGGACCATCCCCGCCTCTCAAGCTAACTGGTTAATTATAGTATTAACTTTCCGATTTATTAAAATTTTACCTGAAAATGGCTTTAATTGCGAGATATGGGCATTTCTCACGAATTTCTTACTTTTAGGGTCGCTTAGGGAAACTGTCACCGGAGACGTGAAACGTGTAATAATAAGGGGCCGGGACCATAACGGGTTTAGTTTAGCCGATATGTTCTTCGCTGCCTGACTAATATTGATCAACCGGTACATTACCGTGTCACCAACCTTGAAGGCAGCAGGTTTCCTGTTGATATTGTACCTTGAGGCTATCTTTTGATGAGCAATTTTAAGGTTTACAAAAGCCTGGGCCCAACGCGCCTCGATATTAGTTTGATTATCATCTAACTGCAGCAAATCATCTAAATTCCAAATATTCTCCAAGTGATTTCTAATGCTGTATCCCAAAAACAGTTTGGCAGGTGAAAATCCAGTGCTAGCATGTTCAGCAGAGTTAAACGCGATTTGAAATAAATGTAAATTACGGTCCCATTCTGAATGGTCCTTTTGATGAAAAACCCGGAGAGCTACCTTAATATTTTTGTTAACTCTCTCGGCATGTGATGGGTGCGGATAATAAACCGTTGTTCGTACGTGCTGTATCCCGAGTGATCGGCACATGCCCTGGAACATTTCTGACCTAAAACAACTACCATGATCGGAAACAATCGATTTTGGGAATCCAAAGTACGTGAAAACTCCCTTTTCCATTAAGCTGACGGCTGTTTTAGCAGTACAGTTTCTTGCGGGAAGCATTATACAATATTTGGAAAAGCCATCCACCACCGTTAAAAGCCATTTGTTCCCTCTCTTTGAACGTGGGAGTGGTCCTATGAAATCGATAAATATACGTTCAAAAGGTACAGAGTAGACTTCGGACGCAAGATGACCCACACGCGTGTTTTGAGCCTGTTTACAACGCTGACATTCCACGCAAGATTTCACCATACCCCTTATACGCTGACGCAGCTGATCCCCATGAAAATACTTGGATACTCTAGACCATGTTTTTGAAATCCCCAAATGAGCAGACGTTGGCGAGCAGTGATATACTTTAAATAGCATTGGAATCAATTTTTCCGGAATTACAATACGAGGTCGTGTATGATTAGGTGCTCGATACATTAAAATTCCGTCACGAAGAAAATAATTAGGTGGCGGCGTACGACTTTGAACCTGCCGAATTATGCTATTAATGTTTAAGTCGTCCCCTTGATGCTCCTTAACATCCTTAAATGCTTCGGGTATCCCATACAAAAGAAGTACCGAATGAGGTGATTGCTCTTTTGAGGTAGATGGAATTATCTGTGCATCATTTTTATGTTCAAATATTCTTGATAAGCAATCCGCCACAACATTGTCCTTGCCTTTAATGTGATGCACGGTAAATTTAAATGCATTTATGAATGTAACCCATCGTGCAATTTTGCCAATTTGTCTAGGATGATTTAATAACCAGCTGAGTGCACTATTGTCTGTATAAAGATCGAATTCCGAATGTTCTAGATAAGGTCGAAATTTGTTAAGGGCAAATACTACCGCGAGAGCTTCTAATTCAAAGGTACTATAATGTCGCTCATGTTGATTTAGTGGTCGGCTTGCAAATGCTACTGGGGCCAAACTACCCTCAATACGCTGAGACAATACGGCTCCTAGGGCTGAACCTGATGCGTCTGTTTGCAGCGTAAACGGTATGTCAAAATTAGGTAGTCTCAACACTGCCCCAGATGTTAATCGCTGTTTCAATGTGTTAAAAGCTACTTTTTGCTGTGGACCCCAAACAAAGTTAACCCCTTTTTTCTTCAATTCATTTAATGGTTGAGCGATGCTAGAAAAATCTTTAATGTATCTTGCATAAAAGGAGCACATACCTAAGAATCTACTTAATTGCTTTAAATTTTTGGGTTCTGAATAGTTTTCTATGGGCTCAATTCTTTCATTACTAATGGAAACTTTATTTGGCTGAAAAACGTGTCCCAAAAATTCAATTTTTTGAGTGGCCAATACCATTTTGTCTGGGCTAACAGTGAGTCCCGCCTCTCGCAAACGATCCAAAACCAGTTTTATGTGCTTTAAATGATCCTCAAATGTATCACTGTAGATTAAAATATCGTCAAAATATGTGAACACAAACTGAAACTTTAAGTCGCCAAGCACCTTATTTAATAAATTCGCCAGAACCATGCTCCCCGATGCTAAACCGAAAGAAACATAATTCCATTCAAACTGTCCCGTACTTGTCACGAAGGCGGTATATTTTTTTGAAGCCTCCTGTAAGGGAATCTGATTATATGCGTTCACTAAATCCATGGTAGAATACCAAGAAGATTTTCCGAGGTACTGGAAGGCGCTTTCAATAGTAGGCATAGGTGTTGATTCTAATTCAATTATTTTGTTAATTCCCCGGTAATTTACTACTAATCTTTGCGAACCGTTCTTTTTTGGAACTAAAAAAGCTGGACTGCTGTATGGTGAATTTGATGGTCTAATTACACCCTGTTCAAGTAACGATTTTACGTGTTTTTCTACCAACATTTGCTTCGGAGGCGCATACTGATAGGGTCTAGTCCTTACCAACTGATTTGACGTTACTCTAATGTTGTACTCAATTAATTTTGTCCTCCCTAGTGTCTTGGTAATCGTATTTGGGTAGCTACTGATTATATGTTTCAATTCATTTATCTGAGACTGATTAAGAGATTCACCAAAACTTGGTCCTTTAGGGTTCGAATTGTCCACGACCTTGGCTTCCAAGTTTGCTAAAACCAATGAGGTATTAAAATTAAATGTCACTGTTTTCCTTACCGTGTTTATATTCATACCCGAAGCTTGCATAAAGTTAAACCCTAAAATAATTGAAACAGGCAATTCTTCGGCTACTAAAAAAGGAAAGGTCCATGAACAGTAATTTATTTTGAAATGAATATCCCTCTCATCTATGAAATTTATCGGCTGGCCATTTGCGACGATACCGGTACAATCTGTGGGCTTTATTCCTTTCAGAACACCCTTTTCGTTGCTCAACTGTTTTAGCGCACTGGCACTTATTATGGTTCTAGATGAACCTGTGTCAAGGAGACCGAATAAGGTAACTCTCCCAAATTGCATTGGAATATACATCAAGTCTGACTTGGGAACCCCAGTTTTGAAGGCATTGGCAGGTCTTACCACGGACAAAGCTTTAATGGGGGCGTAGGGCCTGCCTACCAACGTCCCCTTGAGTTGTTTAAATTATTATTTTCCCGATAATTATGAGAACTTCCACCAGTATTGCCTCCACGACCACTCCAAGGTACTCGCCTGTCACCATGATACCGTGTTCGTTCCGAGTACTCCCTGTCTGTTGCTTGCTGACCCACCGGAGTGCCTGCAATCTCTCTTCGTGTAGGATTGGTGTGTGAGTAAGTTCTTCTCGTGCTATTATTTACCTCTGCAACCACATGATTTGGGCGACCCGAGTACTGGGCACTGGTTCCTGTATCACTGGGTCCGGCGTTATTATCAGCCCCCCGTCTGTGTTGTAACCATCCCCTGTTACCGGAGCTATCATTTCGGCCCGAAAGATTACCATATCTATTGTCTCGAGGCCAGTTTGAGTTATATGACTCACTACTTTTCCTATACGGGTACAAGGTGTAGTTTGCATTAGGCCGAGAAGGGGTTTGCTGAACATTAAATTCCCTAATACCATCGATAGTGGAACCCATCTCTATCAAATTCTGTAGGTGTGACGGAGTAGGCAGTCCAGCAAAACAAGCTCGTGTATCAGGCAAAATTGCTCCCATTATTATTTCAAAAATATCATGATCCTCGGCTTCCGGAGTTAAGATAGCACACATAGCTCGGATATCATCTACAAAATCGGTAAACCGCTCTTGTTGGCGCTGAGTCCTGTACACATGCCGACTTATTGCCTCCCGAAGTAATCTTCCAGGGAAGAATGCTCTTATGATTAATTTTCTAAGCTGTGGCCAGTCTAATTTTTGAGTTACCGCTTCGTGAAAAATGTTTCGCAGACGCCCTTCAGTTTTGGGTAAAATATTCAAAATTACGCTTTGATCTGAAGTTATCTTCAAATTAAAGATTTGGAAGATTTGCGAAAGAAATTTAAGTATTTTATGCGGATCTCCACCGGAATTATAAGGTAAGGCGGCAACAACATCCCTCAAAACTGAACTTGAACCATCCTGACTATACGGTGGAGGATTTAATGCCGTAGCTAGGTTCCTATTAAAACTGTCAGCTGTCTGCTTTATAACTTCCATTGTTGATTGTTGCAGCTGAAGAATCAAAGACATTGGGTCTCCTAACGCGGCGTTGGATGATGTTGTTGGCACTGCAATACCATTAACCGAGGGTTTCTGTTGATTCGATTCCTTATCATCATTTTGATTTTCTGTAAGACCGTTATTTTTAATACTACCTGAGTTTTCCCGTTCGTTTACGTCCACATTTACTTTGGTAACATCAGACCGTTCCTCTTCGAAATTGTTTCCAGATATTAAGTTAAGTCCCATACCGTCATTGATTCGGCTACTAGATGGAACCCACTCCGAATCAATTTTCTTTTGCGATTTTACAAAATCCGATAGCGCAGCCCTCATCTGCCGGACCGTCCCACTAGCTAATTTGAATTTGTCACACTGTATCTTGAGTTGATCCCTATCAAGTTTGTAAATCCAATTCAGACTTTCATCAGAAATTTGGATATCTTCGTCAGACGACATATTAATACCAAAGCACACAGATTCCCAAAACAAGTAATACTATAGATCAAATAGCAATAACAATAATATGATAGTTGCGGATGGCCTACCTCTAAGCTCAATACAGGAAGATTCTACCGGGCAAAGTTGTATGTGACATTTTGTTTAACTCTCTAAGGCCTCCCTAATTATTTGAAAAAGAACCGCGTATCCCTGCCCGTTCAAATGTACTAAATCTGGTTTCCCATTAAAATATTGCAATTCAAAATATTTTAGGTTGCCTGTCCCCCTAGTATAGCCCTGAGTTACCACAGGATTAATGTCGACTAATCGTATTTCATGACTTTTGAATGTGGACAAGTATGAGTTGAAACTGTTAATTGCGTTCAGGTGCAAACTACCAGATTTAATTCTAGGGGATAAAGGCACTTTCATTAACAGGATTTTAGACGGACTATATTTAACTCTTATTAACCTAATAAGCGATCGGTATTGATCTCTTAACTGTTGCATAGCTTTGTTTTGCAGAATATCGTTTGTGCCTATTGAAACTAAAATAACTTGATTATTCGGAATTATTGTTTGATTTATCTTAATGTTTTTTTTATGATTAGAAACTGTAAAACCTCCCATGGTAATAATAGGACAGATAATAATTTCTAAGTAATGTGGGAAATTCATAAGCCGTTTTAAGTGAGAGTCGCCAAGTAAAAACACATTCATTATTCTTTTATATAAAATAGTATGGTATTCAAGGTAAAGTTTGAAAATTAGTGTAAGATTTAATTATACGTAGTTTATAACTGGTGCCAACTATTACAATAAAAATCCCGTATGTACAGTAAAGATTTATTAACACCTAGAATTGTTTGTTCAAAAATTGTTTTATAGAGGACATTTATTTATTTAAGCGAAACCTCTTATCCGGGTCATATGATACTCACTTCAATCAAACGCAATAAAAATTACACAACTATAAAAACTTTCTTAATGGTATTTATTAATGCTGTTTCAGAACTTAAGATTAAGTAATAATTAAGTTCAAGTTATTGATCAAGTTACTATTAATTACTATTAAATTAAAATTGGTGATTTTACTATTTATGAATTTCTTACAACAATTGTTAACACGTGTATGCTAAGCATCTAATATAATATGTTGTATTTTGTGAATGAATACCCTAGTTTACTATCACTAACCAAGGGACTGTGTTATCAGTCAATCAGCTGAGCTTTAGTGATAAGGTTTGAGGTCACAGCCCTTTCCTCGGTTGATAGTTTCGTTATTTATTTATTCCTTACACACGTATTTATATGTGAACCTTAAATACACCCTATGTATTAAACACTGCAGTAGTTTCATGTACCTATTTGTAACACATTAAATTTAATTTAGAAGAGGAAAATTCATGTTATTACTCACCAATATAATTCTAAGATATATATTCTAAAATTTAATACAATATATACAATGTATTAAAACAATTTCTGTATGGTATTAGCAATAATGTAAGTTAGAATTTTAATGAATTGACTTTTTAACCAACACCCTCTAATAACACTACATTTCCAACCAATAAGTCTTTAATTTAAGAGTACCCAATTAATTACTGAAATCAAGTAATAATGTTACTTTTATAATTAACTTTACCCTAGGGGTTAATAAGTTATTATTTAAGATTTAAGTGAGAATATTGTACTATTGTACCCCTTAACTAAAATTCAAAATAAAAAAAAATCCTGTATATAATCCTTCTAATTAATATCTTAATAATATCTTATTTAACAGAACTTCTAAATAACAATTATTTATGTTGAAATCAAGTATGACATGCTAATTTTCCTTCATGATAATGTTTTCCCTTCCTAAACAATTTCTGTCTCCCGTTTAATAATATTAAATATTTTCCATCTAACATAAAACTAACATGCTCCAATTTAGACTTATAAATTAATAAATTTTCCAACTTATTCGATTTAATAATCCAAGTACAATTCGAATACTATGCAACATGCTATGATCCCATTTCTTTGTTTTAGTTATTAATGAACAACCTTAATTTAATGAATTTTACACTATAAATACCCAAATCGGCCAATTCAATCTTTTGTTAAACGCTAAGGATACCGGAAAGACGTACAAACGGACAGACCAAATTACTTTCTAATTCATGATAACTAACAGGCTAATCACTAATTTCATGCCCGATCAGGTCTGCCGATTGAACCCGTTTCCTCCTGCATGAACCCACGAGGCTTGCCATCCTATACTAGTGAATTTAGAACATTACAATGAATTAAATGATAATGCAAAATAATATTAATTTACCTTATTTAATTTTAAAACAAAAATCTATCACAGACTGATCAACACCTTGAGGTTATCGCTCTGCTACCATCTGCAACGTTTCTAAGCACGTGCGTGAACGAAAAATTGATTCTTGTCTCGGTTAATAAATAATTTGACCGCGCCAATTTGCAATTCACCACCTAATTTAAGCTTTAGGAGCCCGAGGTCGAGGTGGACACCCCTCAAGGTGCAGAGACAGCCAGCTTTGATAGATGTTTTAGTTTAGAAAATATAATTTAATTCAATCTAATCGCCCCGGTTCTAAAACTAACGTGATGCTATTCATACAGCACTAAGGTGCACCACATTTATAAATGGTAATAACATCTTCTGAAAAAGGCACCATAGTATAATTCCCCTAAAAGTAACCAAATTAAGTCCTAAGAATTATTGGAAGGATCTCACCCATACAGCCACGGAGCCACCGGAACAACTGCGCTCGTCTTTTGAGCGACTCCCCCGACCTTTGATAACCGGCGTCAGTAGCGCCCTCTATCATGCAATACAACTATGCCTATCTGACCACCTGCTAACTAACTGTTGTGCCCTCGGCACAATAATATAACATGTGTAAATATATTCACTATCGGTCATATGGTGTTATAAATCTTTCAAATTAATAGTTGTCGGAAATATATAAAGTATTAAGCAAATGTTAATTTGTTTTTTGTGCAAATTCATTTTGTGGTAACCATCATAGATGTATGAGAAGCAGGAAAATCTCCTTACAGGAGTACACATACGGTTTGATACAGGATATGAACAAACACAACATAGATTATATCGAAATCATTATTGAGGATTACGTTGCTTTCTTATAAGTAATCAATGTTCACATTTCATTATAATTTATATATTCAAGAGAATAAAGTTTGGTTTTATTAAAATATGACTGTGATTATGTGTAAAAATATTGGCCATACCAGAATATCTTCCGTATATATTGTTTACACTAGGAATTTATGAATAATTAGTGAAGGATGATTAATTATTCATTACTCACAGTCATAATTGATTGACTAACCTCTATTATTGTTGTGCTGTAGTTCTTTCAGTAACAAAATATAAACAAACCGGATGTTACTATACATTTGTAATCGTTTAGTGATACAATAGGATCATTAACACTACGTTTCATGATCTGCAATCTGATATCTTCCAAGAGTGACTGAACAACCTATTTTACATAATTACAATGTAGGTTAAGGTAGATAAAACATACCAGAGCACTGTAACATGAATAAGTCTGGAGCCACAGGAGCCATATCATGTGTATATTCCAGGCACATTAACTCAAAATATTGTAGATCTAGAAACGTAGTGTTTCTGATTGTATTATATCACTGAACGATGTCAAATAATATACGGAGGAGTCCTGTTTCGTTCACAGATCTTCCTCTGTTAGAAATAGACGTCAAAACCAAGAAAACAAAAGTATACGCAATGAACTACATAATATGGGTATTGGTTCTGATGCCGTCCAATGAATAAATCTGTTTCCTTAGTGCAGTTTGCATACAATAATTAGCATGCCGCGAGTTCCTAAATTGAGATAAGGACTTAATCCTAAATGAATCCGTCTCTGTAACTGTAGATGATTGAGTATTGATTTTACTGCATACTTTTTCCAACTGTACAATAGAAAAGAAATGTGTATTTAGTATCATAACGTTCATAAAGTTTACTGTATTAAAAATCAATACATACCCAATTTTTGTAGATATCTTGGTTACACCGGTGTACATTTTATCAGTAAACTGTATCTTAGAACATAAAATTTATCTCCTGGAGTCCCGTACTGATTATTCAACATTTGGGTATCAGGCTGAGTTTCACTACAATCATTTCAGCTACTCCTTGGGAAGTATATATTTTGGAATGACACCTAATATGTATTGTGAAAGTAACAAAAAATAATTATTATAAAGTCGTAGACAAGAACAATAAAATAAAAAACAAACCGTAACATCCGTATAATCAAAGTAATATGTTAAAAATAATTTATTTGTATTTGAGTGCCAGCAAATTATATAATTCAGTGTAACCTAATAACTTGAGTGTTTATAAGTGATTTCATAAATGCATAAATCTCACCATGAACGCAAGCAACGCTAAAACTTCTGGAAGATAATAAAGTAAAGGAAATTAAGTTCGTAATGGACAAAGTATATTTCTAAAATTTTAGTCCTAATCAGGGATCATTAGGAATCTGTTATCTCTTTTTTTGGTTTTCATTATTATTTTCGAATTCTGAACTATGTCAATTCAATCAAAAATGGCTGGGTAGTACATACTATACCAGTACATTTGCTGAATTACATGGATAATCAATAAAACCATCATAATATATCAAAGCGTTGCAATCTATTTATAGATATATTTGAAATAAAATATAGTAAAAGACTTTTACCATTCCACCGGACGTTAAATTCTTGACATTGAGGAAGAAGTTTAGGCAATGGTGGAATTAAAAAAAAAAAAAAAAATTTAAATATACACAGATGAATGTTTTAAGTATTTGCTGTTTCGGAGAGTGATAAGTTTTACTACGATTATGACTTAAGGATTATATAGTATAAAGGTGATGAAAATAACGTATTTCAAAATGATTTCTCCTAAATTAGTTTTGTTCTAAGAAAACACGTTTTTTTCAACATGTATAATTCATGTAACTACTGTAAAATGTCAAAATATTATCTTCAGTTATTTATATAGACAAATAATTAAAAGAAATTATGAGCTTTTTGGTAACTTCACTTTAAGTGATCAAAACTTGTTTCTATGTTTAAGGAACTAATCATGAATTTATGATAAAAATTACATACAAATTCAAATTAAAATTACTCTACCTCAAAGGAAAAAATATTTAGCGTAGGAATAAGAAAGAAATTTGTAACCGTAAACATTTCTTTACCAATACATTTTTTAAGTATCCTTGTATACTGCTTCATAAGCAATCGTCAATTAAATAATTCCCGATAGAATACTGTGTTTGCATAGGTAATACGTGTACATTCTCATAAAGTTCCTTTTAGTTAATGATAAACTGGAATTATAGTTTCTATTAAGTAAAATGAATTTGTAAAACTTAAATACAGAGATCTATAGATAAAAGACATTTATCTAGTCTAGTAAAGACTGATCTCATAATATAAATAACTTTAGTAAATGCAATGCGTTTATAGAAGCAAATGGACTTGAAATAAGCAATATATTACTTTTAAAGTGTAGATGTAGTGATTGGAGCTGGAGCTATAATTTAATTCCAATTCTAATATATGTGTGGGGTAATATACACTTGTCAGTGGATATGGACATATTAATAATCATTTTCAGATAATAAATTAAACATTGATTTATCTCTACTGGGATGATTATAGTTACATGTGTAGAATATTATCAAGTGGACGAAATGTAATACAGGTATTAAAAACTAATGTACTGTGTACTAATGTAGTATATAAATGGGTTAAAACTGTTTAGAGATAATATAATTCGTCCTGGTTGTAATATAGAGGTAATAATATATTATTGAATTTATTATAAGTTTGATAAGAAAATTATAATCATAACATTTTAAAATTAAATTTATCCTTATACATACTATGCACCAGTGTATTAGTAAACACAAGAGCGAAATATAACAATAAAATGATTCTAAGTCATTTCCTAAATCCTAAGATATAAAATAAGTGTTAAATTAGTTCTTTATTTTACAGTTTTACCGCTTCAAAATGTTACCAATATTATGTGATTTGTTTTAATTTTTTATTTCTGCTGTAACGTTTGTTGGTGCTTTTACCTCTTTATATGTGCTCTGATAATGATAAATAAGTTAAGAAACCTTTAAAATAACTTACCTTACGTACTAAAGCAAGTAAGACATTGGATTTCGATTTTATTAACGCTTTTTGTTCTATTTTCGAACAATGTAACAGTAGTATATATTTGTAATATAGCCTACTAATTGTGTCCTAAAAAGCAATAATTTGACAATACTTATTTTTACGTATGTTTTTTGTAGCTTAGTTATTTTACTTTTATGATTTAATAAATATTTACATTAAAACAGCTTTGTAAACTTTATTTTAAAGCCCGTAAACAGCAACAGAGCAAGTAGTTATTTAATAAGTTCAATACTAATTTAAAGATCTTCTAATTCGCATTTACGAACATTAAAATGTTAATGCAATAAAGGAATGTTTAAAACTTATACTATTTCTAAATCTCTGAGCTATCATAAATTAAACTTACGAGAGCTAAAATAAATTATAACACGATGGGCCTAAGGATAACAGGAAACGACCGTCCCAACTGCAGTATATTTTTGTTGTTTAACAATTTTAATGCTTAAGTCTCCTACTCCTGGGATTCCATTTACTAATTAGAATAGGTTTATACTCAAACGGGTTTCATGTTCAAACTGATACCTATTTGGCTTAAATCTCTGAGTTTAGGTTCAATTCGTACTCTATCTATTTAGTACAATAGATTAACTTTTAATCCGATATCCTTAGGAACTTTAATCCTTAGGTCTCTGGGACTCTCGATAGCCCATGCCTATGTAAATCCGAATGTATAAAAGCACTTATTGTCTAAAAATCCCATTAGCGGATAATGCAATTGGAAAATGGTCCAAAATGTAATCAAGTTAAAATTTAAAAAAATTATGTTATATGAAAGATTCCTTAAGGAAAATAATAGAAAATTGTTTACCTTTTGCAGACATTTTTGGTGCTTCAGAAGCAAACCAAAATTTGTCTTTCCTTTGGGATCATATAAACAGTGAGATGATTCACGACACAAAAGCTTCCCTTTAGTTTAACGACTTTATAATTTTGAAGAGGAATGTAGTTTTCACATCAGTTATTTGTCTTTTACTTACTTTATATGTTGGAATTGCAATTTTAATACTCTGCTTAATATTATTTTGGATTATTTTAAATGTATTGGTAGTAAATTAATTGCTATATGAAAAACAATTATTCCATTCAGTCAGTTTACATTTGAAATATAATCACTTGTTTATTGTATTCAGGTAGATAGAAATTCAATAATAAAAAAAATATTTTATTAATATTTAAATAACAGCGACAAAGTAATGAAGAAGAAATTTTGATCATGAATGGGATGACAGCAGAAACAACAAAGTCAACGTGCGCTAACCGGCGAAAACGCTTTTTAAATCAATTAAATGTTAAAGCATGAAAAATATATTTTTCATTCAAGTCGATACACTTACCAAAAACTTCTAGAAACCATTGCTTTTTGCTTGAGAATGCACTATATTGTCATTGTATTAACTATATTTTGTTCTGAGTTTGAAGATTTACACTTCAATGTTTGTGCTAAACTAATTTATCTACGAGTTTTACCATTGTAATCGTATAGAGATTCATTTGGCATCCTTATTATATGGTATGGAATCACGAAGGAAAATAGTACTAGTGTATGAATAGTAAGTATATAAATAAGCAGTTTTATATATTTGGTGTTAAGTAACTTTAGAATGCAGTAATTTTAATTGATGCAATTGGTGATTTACAATAATTTATTGTATATTTCAGACTATTTAACATGGAAGTAATCTTGTACCATATAATAAATCATATGAATAATCTTCATGAACCATTTCTAAAGACGCGTGGTTAAATCTCATTTCCTTTCAAGACCTGAAGTGGTGTATTTATATTATTGATGTCCTCTATTCCGAGTCTTGCATCCTGGAATTTCATCTTACAAACCAGAGCCATCTCAGTCGGTCTTATCTGTATTTTTAATTTAATTACAACTAAATACTAAATTTTAATACTTTGATAATGCGACAATTCATATTTTAATTACTTTCTTTGGTAGGACATTTATTTCTCCATACAATACAATAAAAATTTTATAGGTTAATGTTAATTTTTTAACTACATTGGCATTTAGCGATAAACGCTCTGTAGGGGTTTCCTAAGAGTTAGCTAAATTTTTACAATTTATATTATAGATTATCACTATAGCACTGAGAATATTACATGCAGTCAGCGTACAAAGTATTATACTATGCTAACAATGGCTAAATGTTGTTGATTGCAAGGACATAATCCATTTAGGAATGATCAATTTTAATATTAATATAAAACTTTGATGGTGTTGCAGTAGCAGCACACAAAGTTACTGTTTTATACAAACAGTTATTGTTTTAATGAACTATATTCTCCACTTATCAATTAGTAGTTTACTAACCAACTTCATAAGTTGTTTTAATTTATCAAAGAAATTAATATACAGTATTATGTACGACACAAAAGCAAATGATCAGTACTAATGTTAAATAAGATTTGACAATGATAGACCGCTATTTTTTTAGTTTAGCTCCAGTTCACCTTCTGTTTATTGCGGCATCTGGTATCTTACGCAGTCTCAGTATTGACTCCTGGAATTTGGAGTCATGTTCGTCTGAGTAAATCCAAAAAAACTGAGGACGACGAAAAACCTTAAAATTAAACATTGTCATCGTTTAAACATCAGAGACACCTCGAAATTGTAAAATTGTAGTCTCGTTGTCTGGTCAGGTACAGAATTGTATGAACTACTATTTGATAGACGCGATCTCTAAGCACAGTGGAGCAACCAAGTCTTCTACACACAACGCAGCTATGGCAGGAAGGGTTGATTCAATTGACCTGATTAGACAATTAGACTACCACTTCACCTATTTGTAGGTGTCTCTGAAGAGGAAACAATATAAGTGTTCAAAAGGAAGGTGAACTTAAGTTAAACTCAAAATTCAATTCGATCAAACCTTTATACCATAGCTACGTTATGTATAGAGGGTGCAAGTTTTATGTAAGTTTCATGGTTACTTTAGTGTAGCTGTAAAATGTTTCACAATTTACATTCCGGTGAAATAAACGTATTTATAAAATCATATACTTTTTTCGAATAGATTTATTTGAGTATTTTATGAAAATTCATACATACGTAACATTGCATTTTAAGTTATAGGGAGAATTATCCCTCACCTGCTGTTTCTTTCGCTAAACTATAAATGTTATTAAGAGTTTAAACACAGAGTATGAAGTGTTGTCTGATTATTATCGATCCATATTACTGGTGAGAGTGGAGAAATTTCAATTATAACTGTGTATCTGTCTAATCGCACAATATGTGGAGAGAATACTAATTCAAGTATTTGAAATTTGACATGGCGCTTTGCGTTTGCGAATATGAGTACGTTGAACTTAGGCTTACGACTATGATAGCTGAAGGAAATTGCAGAGTAAATAAATATGCAGACATATTGACTTTTAATCATAGATCATTTTAACAAGCAGCGTAGTCCATAATATATAGCCTAAATATCTGCAAGATATTTAGAAAATAATTTAATCTCAAAACTTTCAAAAGTGAACGGAAATTCATCGATCCTTAAAAATGACTTCGTTGATCAATAAAAACATAATTTTAAGAACTAATTCAAATAATTTGATAATTCAGGACTGCCTTACGATGAAAAATTGCCTTTGAAAAATAATTTCAGTAAATAAGTAAGGCAAATTTTTTTGCAATAGTGCCTAATTATAACAACCTATATAATATTAGTCTTTTGAATTCATTCTATAATGCTTTTTCTTCACTATCAGATGTGTGGAGATTTGTCAATCTGTCTATTGTACCGATGTAATGGTTGTTATTTTCAACTAGAGTTTATTTTCGGCTTAGCTATTTAGTAACATAAGAATGACAAAATCCTAAATATTTTCTTCCAGCATATCAAAATTAAGAATGTCAAGTTAATAAAAACAGATTTAATATTATTGTATTTTAACCATTGTAAAAGTATAGGATGTTATCATTAACAGCGGTTTATTTAGTCTATTCGCGTCGTGTGTGTTGTTGTATATTGTTTGGTTAACTGACATAAGAATGGATACAGAACTCTGAAGGGATTTGTATTTTGTTTTTTTTTATTTCATCCGTCAATAAGAACATCTTAGTTTTACACTTTATCTTTGCAAACACGTTCCTTTTTTTATTAATTTGGTAATTTTACTGTATATCTTTAATTTAACCCTATATCTCTGAGCCTGGCAAGGCTTCCCCGAAAAGATTTGTAGTTCAAGATTATATATATAAGAGTTGATAGATTATATATCTTTATTATATATTTCATCAGGGAATATTATGGATGGAAAGTCATCTTCTAGAATAAAAAATATTATAAAAAACCGCTAATGAAATTAATATTTGTATTACTTTTAATAAAAATTTAGGTTTACTTTTCAATCGCAAATAATTCATTTAATAAATTAAAAAGTAAATCATTTATATTAATTTTATGTATAGAATAATTTATTAAAACTGTTTAAATGTAATGATAACTCTATTTTAATTATCTTGCTAACGTTTTTTGGGTCTGCACTGAAGCATACCAAGTCTTCATCTAATGTAAGAATACTTTTCAAACGCCATCAATGTCCACCACTTTAATAGCGGATTGTTTTCAAAAAAATCTTTTGATCTCTTACTAGAACTATAATCATGTGTAGAAAAATAAGTAAACAGTCAAAAAGGAGATTATACAGAGATTAATACAATTTTGAGTTAAGAAAGATAGTTTGATACCAATTTTCCTTTCGTAATTTTTTAGTATTTTTTATTAATTTTAAGATGTAGATCATACCTTAAAAACTAGTTTATAATTAATAAAATAATTTTTATTGGTTCAAATTATCAGAACACACTAATTAATATAGGAATTATTAGCATTTATCTTCTTTGGTTTATTTTATCATTACTTTTGATGAATCATGAAAAGGATGAATTGATATCCTATAAACATAATATCCCGGTTTTAAAAATTAGTATATTTGGTGAAGGTTAAAATGTGAACATTTAACCTTCACTAAACAAAGTTGTTTTAAAATAACTTTTTACATACTCAGCCTAAAAAACTCATCGTCCTCGTATATCAATAGACTAACCACACATCTACATTAAGAAGGGTAGTAATATCGAGAGTACTCCATACCCAGTCTCACATTGTAGACTCTTGGGAAATTAGTTTACGACTTTTCACTTACACTTTTAAATCGATGCTATCTGATAACTGGTTATACCTGTAATAAATAATAATGTATCGATATTCTACTGTATCGTAGTTTATTATATGATCTGTGTAATAAAAGCTTTGAGTAAAAGCTTTCTCGTCTTAAATTAAATACAAAAGACTCACTATTAAAGTCTAAATGTAAGTTCGCTCAGATTCTTTAAAATGACTAATTCCTATTTTTCCTTAGTAAACGTATGAGCAATTGATTAACATTTCATTGAACACGTCTTGAAATATCCTTGTAATTTGAAATTAAGCAAAGGGAATTTATTCCCACAATTGACATAAAACTTAAATGAAAAACAATCCTGGGCATAGATTGAAGATTAATATGATAAATAAGGCCATATTTGAAACTATGTAATTTAACCACTTTCAGAAAGGTTGTATTATGATTATAAAATATTTAAGACATTCAAAAGATGTAATATATACCTTCAATTTTTTAAGGTTGACGATGATGGTTTGAGAGTATAGCAGGATTAAGGATACCTCCAATCGTTATGTGCAACTAAAATATTTAATATTAACTAAGTTTCTATGATAGTTCTATTCCTCTTCCTTACTTGTAATACATTCTAAGACATGAGGTTAAGCATTCAATGAAAGTCACTATTATAATAAATCTGAGATTGCATAACTATTTTCTATGACGGCTGTTTAGATTAATGTCTTCATCAAATATCCTTTAAATATATAATGAAATTTATATTGAATTTTGACGCCAGTAACAGGAAATTTTATTTTTATTTTGCAGCCTAAATTCTTTCTGAAAATTTTGTAATTATAGGTTGTTAAAGGAATTTTAAGACATGTTTAATAAATAATTAAGTATAAAGTTCACAGAATTATTACGTATATGTAGCAATTATCGGTTTTATACACGGGAATAATGCAATTCATCGCATAATAATATGTATACTGCATTGTATGTGTTGATTTAATAAGTAGGTTCGTAACGTCTAACACAACTCGGCTGAGTTATGATACTAGTTTCAACTTACCTGATTATTTGGCGTGAAGTCTTATTACGCTGTTTGGTTTATTTCACACTTTATTGTTATTTTGTCGTCATAAACTTCACATAAACATACGAACATATGTATAAGTATAAAAATAAATATGTTAGAATCTTCTAAGTTGTTTCCTGAACTACATGGATATCAATATATGATTACGTGCTATCACTAAATTATATTACTAAATAACATGGATTTTAAATGTCATTATAGCATTTTTTGTGCTTTAAATATGTTATTCATACATTAGACATATTAGTAAACTTCTATATTTTTGTGATAAATAGTGTGATCATTTAGGTACAGGGTATTATATACTATCATTTTCAATAATAGTTTTATTTTAAAAAACGTGTGGTAGAACAACATTATAAAATATAAATTTAGGCAAGAAAAAAAGGAATATTTAAGAAAGTATGGAAGGTGAAAATGAGGGCAGAATTCGGAAGAAAATTTCTAAGCGAAGGACGAGGAGAGGAGAGAATAATAATTACTAGTTTTATTTAAAAACCTAGATCGGTCACCTGTTATTACTAAAAAATAAATATTATCCTATAGGGTCTGAATAGGAGACGTTTAGAAATTTGAAATATAGAAGAGGAAATTCAACAGGTTATACTAACATCACAAAAATATGGAGGATACAGTAATTACCATAGCAATTATAATTTCTGATTTAATAAATATGAGATATTTATTTTATAAAATCTCTAACCCAGCAGAGGACTTAGAAATCCGAGACCAATATTTTAAATAGGCCTGGAAAATATAACCAACAAATTATAAATTGGACCTTATACAAAATTTAACAGTTTCCTGCTGTTATTGCACCATTTTATAATTTTTTATACTCTAATAACAACTCCAAATAATTTTCTATCGTAAAGAGTGTTACTTGCCCAAAAGTAATCGTTATAAATAATCATCGTTGCTTGGGGAAATAATTCTCCGTATTTTCGTATTTAAATCTCTTTAAAAATCCCATCATATTCATTAATGCTTGAAATGACGTCATCGGAAAGCTGTAGCTTATTTATGAACGGCGATTCTAGATTTTTATTGCAATCAATATACAAACCCTTATTTTTTTCGTGACATAATTTCACTTTCTCAACTTTGTTCTTCCTATTAAGGCCCTAAGAATTTCAATATATAATGAGGATTACAAATTTTGAACATTTTTTTAAATAAATATCAAAATTTATAACAATAAAATATTTATGAAATGTGAGTACAACTTCAGTTTCCTTTTTTCTTCGTGTACTATCTAAGAACTGACATTGTCACAAGACTTGTATCTTTAAATCGCGTGCCCATGTCTCCTAAAGAGATACACCAAGACCGAAACAGAAGAGTAACATGGCAATTGCTAATTAATACCTGCCATGATTCGGTATCCTTTAATGCAAGAACATTACCAAGGTATATATATACTGTCATGACTCTTTTGGATCTGAAAAAAGAGTATACATAAAATTTTATTGGTGTATGCCCTGAATAAATTCTCCCTTTTTTATTAAAATAATTGCAAAATTTTCGTCTTCCAGGAATACTACTTAGAGGAACAGTACATTAATTGGTTAAATTGTAATTGGCGTATGTGTAAGATTATTATAGTCTGCTAGTGTTGAAAAGCTATTACACCAAAAACGGCTAAAACCCATTGCAGGGAAACAGACATGGAAAGGTTTTAATTTTAAAGTTGACAGAAATTGTAATAAAAACCCTTTTGTAATTAATTTGTAATTGACTATGCACAGAGAATGAAAGAAATTGTTTATATAAATGTATGTTTTTTTTTTTCCATTCTTAAAATTGTTGTCATGAATTATTATAACAATCATAACACTTAAGAAATAATAATTGACAATTTAGCGTTACTCCACACCATACGTAGTCTAAAAGGGCTTGATAGGTTGCATTCAAAATGTTTAATTCACAACTCCTTTAATTCTCAAGACATATGACTTGATGGGCACAAAGAAAATCGAAACAAAATAAAGGGCATAGAAATTACGCTTCGCTAATTTTTATAGCTGGACATTCA
The DNA here is from genome assembly GCF_021130785.1 of Homalodisca vitripennis. Taxonomy (NCBI): domain Eukaryota; kingdom Metazoa; phylum Arthropoda; class Insecta; order Hemiptera; family Cicadellidae; genus Homalodisca; species Homalodisca vitripennis. The sequence goes on from NW_025776378.1 coordinate 220,423, forward strand.
CTACCACAGAACACTTTCCTGCCTGTGTACAAATACATTTTTATCAATAGTTTAAGGTCTACAGATTAAATAATTCTCTAGATTTACCATATGATATTTAAAAATTTCATTACATTACGTTTAATAACATTTAAATAATAAAAATTGCTGTGAGCTAGGGAATCCAGTCACTAATTTCAACATTGACTTTGTACTCTATTATTCTTTTAATGCATGAATGGAAATTTCACCTGTTCAAATCAAATATATCTCTAAGAAGTCTGTTTACAAATTTAATTAGTCAGCAGTTTTTTTCGTTACCAACATGGCTATTTATAAGACCAATGCATATAGTAATTCGCTAACGTACAGTTTAAAACAATGGAGTGACTAATGCTATAACTCTGTGTTGGTCATATATAAATGAGTCATTAAAAATAAGACTGCGGGTTATTTTGTTTACGAGATATCTCGAGATAAAACATACAGATAAATATACGGACCGATGTGACATTTTGCCAGCTTCTCGAGTGATGTTAAAGCTTACAATTATATTTTATTTAAAATCACTGAATGTTAGTTTTATATATTAAATGTTTCCTGAGCAGGTAAACTAAACGTAACCGAGTATTAAAGTTGCTAAAAAAAGATTAAACGACATAACTGACATAAAGAATAATTCCATTCCAAGTTATGGCCTCGCCCCACAATATTACAGCCTGCAACATAAGCTTGACGTATATCTTAGCTCATAAAAAATACTATCAGATCAAGTTCATTGGCCAACTTTATGGTGAGGATATACTTATTCAGGTTGACAGTATATATTTCAGAATTAGCATTAATAGAAAGTCTGTCCAATATTGTAATTAAATATATTATGCTAAATACTCTATTTGGTCATTTAAAATACGTAAGAATTATTCATTTTATCTCACTGATGAATTACGTGGCAGATCAAATATTGATTTCATTCTAGAATGTTATTAAGGGAATGTTTGTGTTGCCTAATAGAGATAATTGAATTCTCATGAGAGAACTAAGAGAGCGAATTCTCTCATTCCTAATTTATGTTTGCCATCTTTTTCGTGTGACAGAAGAACAATGTCATCATAAAAATCGAAGTTTAAATGTACATTCATATAGAAATAATAAATTGACTATTACTATTTATGTAAAAACGGCGTTTAGTAAATTTAAGTTTAATCTTTTATATCTGTTATATTTTTTCGGTAAGGAATTAAAATTGATAAGAAACGATTCCAACGTACTACCGTAACATAATTTCTGAATTATTTGCCCTTTGCATTTTGAAACTTTATCTAGCGGCTGTATATGGCTTTAAATTTTGTTAAATAATCGCAATATCTAATTATAGCCACTATATAATGCCATCCATTTCTTATATCATGTACTTAAAAATATGTATAATTTAAAAATCGGGTTCAAAATGATTTTCACACGTTCTTACAGGAAATTACATTGTAAGTAGAGAATAAAAATTTTAAAACCAGTAATAGGTATTTACAGAAATCATAGTTCCTTCATACCTGGAATATCAGTATTCACATTTGTAAATTTTTTACAATGCCGACTTTATATGAAATATTACGACAAAAATACTATTATGATAAAACTGATTAAAGTAGTAAAATTTAAAACAATAATTTAAATAACTATGGAAAACAATGGAATTTTATTCATAAACTGCATACATTTATAAGGTTAATAAATAACAACAGAACCACATTTCTTCTACTGCCTTTTATAAAAATCTTAAATTAAAGATTGATATCTCCTTCGTAGATTTTTATATTGTTTGTGTTTTGACTATAGAGATACTCATAGATTTTTCAAGGGCTAAAATTAATATTTGAAAGAAGAAGACTAATTAACTGTTCAAAAATGTACTACTTATACTCTACAGCGTTTATATGGTACTAGGGGTGTATCTTTATCAATAATTTCAAGTACTCTTTTCATTATACTCATTTTAAGAATCTAATGATAAACAGATAGATTAAAACTCTGTTTTGTATTGCATTGAATATGATATTGAAGAAGAGTAAACACTGAAAAAATAACACATAATTATTACACTATGAATTTTAGAAAGGATTAATGATTGCCGTGTTTTATGGACGAATCTCCTTAAGTAACATGCGTTAATATTCCTCGCCCGTAGAGTTTACCGCTAGTTGGCATATACCTTCTGGTTAAACCTATAAACGTATTGGGTATATAAAAATCGTATGTAAAATTTTCAAATCGGCAAGTCCATAGTATGGCCTCGAGCTGCACATAATTAAACGTTAGTTTAACCGTAACTGGTACTAAAACCAATAAAAAATGTACCTTTAATTCTAACATACTTATGGGGTTTTATTGTCACACTAAAATTCATAGTACAATTTCAGCACAACCAGTAAACTTGGTTAAGTCTGTCATACAGGTTTTGTGATAATTTATTGTTTATTTGATGTATTTTATTTCTATTTCTATTTGATATATCAATAGTGTGATTATTGTTCCGTTTAAATTAGATCTACAATTTTTATCATAATAACACGCAACAATTACTTTTGAGAAATGTCAATATACGAGAACAGCATATTCCACTTTTTGGGTATTTAGTAATTTATGTAAATTAAACGTAAAAATTGTAATTTGAAGGTGTTGAAATAAACATTTATGTAAGACAATATCCTACAATACTGTTGATAAGCATGTTTTATTACACCCTTTCCATGGAAAATGACTTTGTTTCTTGGATAAATTTAATTTTGCTACTTATTTTATAAAATTGTTAAATCTTAAATTTTAAAAGTACTGAGCAGGAAAAAAGAGGAAACGTACACCACGGTGCTTTTCATGGTATTACGTTCTATTAAGATAACAATTGCATGCTTAAGTACAGCTTTATGTATGTAATATATATTCAGGGTCTCGCAAAACTATCTGGTGAAATTATATATATATATATATATATATATATATATATATATATATATATATATATTTATATATATTTATTATTATTTCTTAACCAAATGCAAAAAAAATTGTATACAAACAGTTTTTAGTATTGACGAAAATAGCATCCATTTCAGTTTTACTTTAAAATATTTTAGATGCTTTGATTTTAAAATATATTGACGATTAAAGCATTTAGTTTCGTATTTATTAGTAGTTAAACAAATGTGTAATCTTCAAAAATAATAATTCAATTTATACAGGGTAAATTAATTTTAAATATTTTTCCTAACAGAGTACAAACAAAATTCTTACTAAAAGACTATTTCTGCTGGTGGATGGAAATTTTCTGTTTAATATTCACCAATCAATGGAAAATATTCCTACAGCCAGTGTCATTGCACTTAAACCGTTTCGGTAGATTTAGCCCCCCTTCTAGTTTTAAGGTTAAATGGAAAACTTAAGAAACTATTGGTAGCCTTATTTAAATAAAGCTATGATATTTGTTGATAGTATACGTATGTATACACACACATATATATACTATATAAATAAATAAATAAAATATATATATATATATATATATATAAATATATATATATATATATATATATATATATATATATATATGATATACTATATTCGATTCCCGGTGGAGCAAGTAATTCAATGTTAATTTAAATTAAATAAGGCTATTGCCAATTAAACAATTGAATATACATATTTAATATATATTTATATATATTTATGACATTTAAATCATAAGAAACCTAAACGCTGCAATATTAAGGATATTATGACCACAGTTCAACAATGTAATGTTATAAATAGCTGATTAAAACAGGTGATTATTGTGGCTCACAAACAGTTATGTTATATAATGACTGGATATTTACTCATTTTCTCAAACTTAGCACTGTTGGTTTTTGTACTAAAATTTTCGAACTAAATTGTTATAAATTTGGCTTTTTTGTCGTATGTCATTTTAAAATATTGATGTAAAAATATTTTAGGAAACCACTATTTCTAAAAACTTATAAAGTATTTGAACTTTTTCTGTAAATAGACCCTTAGGTTATAAAGATCGAGTAAATATTAGGTTCTCTAAAGTGTTAATATGATATTTTTGTTTGTCTTCGATCTATTAATTAAAACTGAAAATATTGGTAGAGATTTCCGGAACACATACAGGGTAAATAGTAATCATCATTAAAAACACATTATATTGAAGTAGTTACATAGGATAGAATACACTTGTG